>NC_134410.1:53675305-53979193 GCF_038048845.1 Mixophyes fleayi
AATCTTCCAATGTCTTTTTATGATTTTCTCTGCTAATTTAAATTCAGAGTTTTGACTATATTTAGTAGTAAAGGCAATATTTTGCTGTTCTGTTAAGTTACTCTTTTGGCTTTATAATTGTTTCTCTGTTGATGTCTTAATCTCGCCTTAGGCCAGCTTGTTTGTCAAAGGAGGTCAGTCTTGTACATTGGCGTCATATACTAGTATATTGCCCTTTTGAGATGTTGCTGAGTCATTGTATTAAGTGCTATAATTACTGTGAGTGTATATATATATATATATATATATATATATATATATATATATATATATTGTAACAAAAGGAGGCATTTAGCTGGCAATATGCAGAGAAAGCAGGAAAGTGGAGTAAAACAATGAAGTTTTGACTCGTTTTAAATTCCGAGGATGCGCGAAAGTAACGAGCCGGCTCGGCACTCGGATCTGCTAAGTTCGAATGTGTTCGGTTCTCGGGGAACCGAGATTAAGCATCTCTAATATATATATATATATATATATATATATATATATATATATATAGTAACAAAAGGAGGCATTTAGCTGGCAACATGCAGAGAAAGCAGGGAAGTAAGGTAAAACATTTGTGCAGTAATGCACCTAGATTGACTGTAAAGACTTATGTATGAAAAGCAATAGTTTAAGTTTGGTTAAACTTACATGATTTGAAATCCTTCCTCTCAGAAAACAGACAGGGTGTGTCTGTTAGTCCAAACAGAGCCAGGGATGGGCGTTTCCTTTTAAAGAGAAGGTGGGTGTGTCACCTGTCCATCAAGCTAAGGCTGAGGGAGGAGTATCAGGTATAAAAGCTTGTTTGTATCATTTGTTCACTGAGACCAGCGCTGGCGAAGCTGGCTGGTCTAGAGAGAATGCTGGTCTATGTATGGCTAGAGTTTAGGGTCTCCATAATTGCTGTGAAAGTATACGGTGTCAAAACATTTACCATCCTGACAATAAAGCTACATAAAAAGGAAGAAGTTGTTTGCATGTGCTTCAGCAGTAGCGGGCTCTTGCCACAATATATATATATATATATATATATATAAACCCACTTTACTGGGTTTACTGTGAGTCTTGGGTTAAGGTTGTTGTATTTTAGGAACTCGTCTATTTCTTCCTTAGTTACGATCCATAGTCAAACCTTGCTGCATGGGGGTTGGTACTCCAGATCCTGGTGTCTTTCCAATGGGCCATTAACAGGTTTGCATAACTGGGCATCAACTTTGTGCTCATCGCAGTTCTGCAAACTTGTCTATGATATCTGCCATTGAACCAAAAGTAGTTATGGTCCAAAATGAACCTAATAGCTTCCAGGGTGGATTCTATTTGCTCACTGGGGATGTCTGATTCTTAAATGAGAATTTTTTCTACATGTTTGCATCCTGTTTTGTGGTCGATAATGGTAAATAGCAAGGTAACGTCACATGTCATTCAGGTGAAATCTGTGTGCAGGTGATGTCATCTAATATTCTCAGATGATGGCCAGTGTCTCTAAGATACACTTTCTGTGATTGTCTGGAGAAATATATTTATATAGCTTGAAAGGTTAGAAGTTTGGAAGCTAATCCCTGATACTATTGATCTTTTTGGGAGACTGGTGAGTGATTTTTGTATCTTAGGTAAACACTAAATGACCGGGAGTCTCTGGTTCTTGATACGGAGGTATTACTATTCATTTTTTTTAAGAATACCACCCACAATATAAACCAAAAAGAGACCGACAATATTTCACACAATATTTCTGAGGAAGCATGGGATTTGCACAAGGGTGAAACGCATTGGGTAACTACTCTAAAGCTCAATAGATTCAGAAATCCTATTATTCTGCACCTTATTACATTGCCACAACCTCAGTGCACTATACAGCCTAGGACCGCAGACACTGTACTCCATCTGCGGAGCAAGCACACAGACACTTCAGAGGAACTGCAAAAAGAGTCTGCTGAATAATACAGTCGTACCTGAGCTGCAGCAGGGATGATGCTCCACTTAAAGACATGACTGTGGATGGGATTTGGAAGACGTCGTGAGTAGCTAGCAGTGTTACCTGCTGGCAGAGGAAAAGACAGAGAATGTAAATCTTTATACAACAAAACTTCCCATTACCCCAGCCTAAAGCCGCAATTTGGGTGGCACTACCCTTTGGAACTTCCTAAACAAGTTATTATTTATCTGATGCAAGAACAATGTGGATGTTAGGAATTATTGGTGAGTAAAAGTACTACACATATACCACCTGATACATTTAACTAATACACAAACTTTGTGAATAGATTTATTCAAATTATTTATTCAAGTTTACTATTCATGCATAACAATTTACTGACTACCTTGTTCCCATCTCATGCATATATATCATGACTATAATATCAGCAATAATATTTAAAAGATTGGATACATTCACAACCAACTGTTGCAGTTTTTCAACAGACAATATAACTATATTTAGAACTTATTTAAAAACACAATTTAGCCTTCATTAAGAAGTGATTCCGACACATTTGGTCTGATTCATCAGGGTACGTTCTGCCGATTTTTAGTGTATTGCATGCAAAATCACTCTGCACATGCCCATAAATGGGAGAAACGTCTGTCCATTGCATCGCTGAACACAAAGGACACTTACTACGGCCCACCATTTCTGGGAGTGAAAGAGGGAGCGGCGGGGAAGAAGCGTTTTGCAGCAGTCAATTTACAGTAGGGGAATGCCACACTCAAGCTCACGCAGCCACGTCCTAATCCAAATAAGGCCATCTTAAACTTGTTTTTTCTGCCATATCTCTTGTTCCAGCTAGAGGACTGGTCTAAGTCCTGATCAGTAGTAATGACAGTCTCATATGCATGCTACAACATGTGTTTACAATCAGGAGCAACTGTAAAAAACATTATGCTCAGTAGACATTAACAACATCCTAATATATGTATTTCATGGAAAATAAATTAAAATATACACTTTTATTTAACTGTTTATCATTAATGTCTATATTATTAAAAGGTGACATGAATTCCTGTTTGTTCTTTCATAAATTTATATTCCACATAGATATTGGATGTATGCTGCAGCGTCTTGTGTAGTAAAGCACAGCAGACCTGCCCCGATTTTAAAAGCACACGTATCTTGAGATCTGTGCCTTGATGAATTCAGGAGTATGCCAAGCCTAAATACGTGCATATAATACTAAAGACAGGTTGCGCTCAGAATGGGTATCTTGATGAATCAGGCACTTGGTACTTTAATTAGTGATTATCTTTCACAGTACCTTGCATTTGCATTCAATGTATCTCAACTACATATGCATAAAGCTTTACCAAAAGTAAACTTTATTTGTCTTTGCTTTTTTATTCTATTCTATTCTATTTTCTATTTTCTATTTATATTTCTTTGTTGCATAAGAAGCTATAATAGGACCTAACTGTAAGAACACTGTACATAATTATAAAGATATTTGCACTATTCCTTTATTCTCCGTCTTCAATAGCAATGCACAATACCTATCCCACTATATCTGATCACATTCTGCGCCCTGGGCTCCAACTCCATTTTATACACATTTTAGGGTACAGAACGCCCTATTTTTTTCTCTTCTGCATTTCTTTCCTTTTAGTGGCAACAAAATCACCCAACAATTTAGGAAGTGCAGCTTACCAACACCTGTTTAGACATCGCTTATCTATGATATGCACAAATCTAGAAATTGATGCATTTAGTGACCATGGGGCCTATTTATCAAACATTCCCCATGTGTTAAACCCCCGAAAACTATTGTTGTTGTTAACGTGAAATTACTATGTATTATTGAAGCATCACAGCAGATTTCTCAGATATCTGCTGCTTTGCATTTCCTATCGTTTTTCTGAGCACTCCTCATAACAGTCTATGGGAAGTGCTCAGAACCGCTATGTATGAAAGTCTGCTTAGAGATTTTTTTCTCTTTTTTTACATGTTAATGTACACCATCTGAAGCTGGCGTACATTAACATATCTGAACACTTTTGCGCTGTCAGCTCTGCTCTGAAGAGCAGAGCTGGACAGCGCATGTGTGGAGGGATCATGTGATCCCTCCCTGTCACTTATCGTAGCTTTTGCCTTCTAAGTTGTTAGTGCGCATGCACCAAGTTTTCGGTCGGTGCATACGCACTAGCAAAAAAAAAAAAAAAAAAAGAGAGAAGATCACCACAGCCTTCAAACTTGAGAAAAGACTGCGATGATCAGGTGAGTCACTTCTCAGGAACAGCAGGTTATCGGCACTGCTGTCCCTGAGAAGTTTTTTAATACATTGCCATTACTTTTCAATCCTTATCAAGGAGATAAGGATTGAAAAGTATCAAGTGAAAAAAACGAAGGGTCATAAATAGACCCCCATGTGCAGTAGAGGAGTGTGTATATTCACAACACAAAAATTGATATACTACCAAATCTAAATAAAGACAATTTATAAATTCAGTGACTATAGAAGTATACAGACTGAACCATCAGACTCCTTTCGGTAACATGATATAAAAGACAGTTGCAGCATTACAATTAGACATGTGTAAGAAAGAAATCAGCAAGGAACATTTCTACTTCAGAATAAATAGTGGTAGTTCAATCTTGAATGATGTTCATTTTAAATGTATAAGAGTGTATTGTTAACAGTGAAAGGTGTGGGATTCTAGATCAGCCTGTTTCCAAATCAGATATTTTCTTTCTTGTACTTGACAGGAACTAATATCCAAGCTGCCTTCATATGTCTAACAACTGCAACCAGCAATTGTATTAATTCTGGCATCATTGTGTGAACAAAATATGATTTTAAATACTAGTATGTTTCAGTTCTTTCTTCCACATCTCCCTTTTTCTTATTTCTTTGCTGCACAAACCTTAGTGTTATTGCTCACAGCTTCATTGCTTAGATATGCAACAAATCTAAATACAAATGTAACTGAGGCACAAGTTCTTGCTTAATTGGCAAGTGCAGAACTTGTGTCTACTTTGTGTGGAATAAGAAAGATACAATGCAATACAATATTCACATTTCAGACAGAAGTTTCATCCTAAATATGCAAGCAGATTAAGGATGAGTGAGGGCATTATTAACTTGTGTCTCCATGTCCTTACTGTACTGTTCTTTCACATGAACACACCTGGGGTAAATGTATCAAGCTGAGAGTTTTTCGGCGGGTTTGAAAAACCAATCAGATTCTAGCTATCATGTATTTAGTACATTCTACAAAATGACAGCTAGAATCTGATTGGTTGCTATAGGCAACATCTCCACTTTTCAAACCCGCCGGAAAACTCTGAGCTTGATACATTTATCCCCTGGTCTGACTCTGCAAGGGACTGCAAATGTTAGTGTGACAAATATTATGGGATATGCAAATTAAGAAATACCTATACACTTATGTCTAAAGGTAAATCAGGCCCATAGTGCCCTGCAAGGAGTTGTCTGAAAATATATAAAGTTGTCTGTATTACAGATGCTGGAATTGACACCTGAAACATTACCTGCTTCTTGCTTGGTTGGTGTGAGTTCATTTGTGCACACCAACCACCAGATTTATGAGTGGGAGATGTAGAGATAGGCAAATGTCCAGCAGTTTCGTTTGCACAATGGTTGTGCCAGAAGTCTTTCTGGCTAATCGATTAAAAAATTTTTTTTATTACCAGTTCAAAGAAAAAAAAAGTTTAAAAAATGACATTTTAAAAGTATTAAACATTGTTCATATTGTACATATGTTTAATTTGCTTTGTTTTTAATAAAATCCCTTAAAATGGTTTTGTTTAAAAAAAGAACTAAAATTAGAGCTAAAAGACAATTTTTTTAAAAAGTCCCAATTTGCTTTTCAGGATGACTTTTCTATGAATTGATTCATTAGCTGTAATTTAAATATATTCATAGATTGATAAACTTATATAAGTTTATATAAAGTTTGCTATCCAAACTGATTTTCTCTACAGTTTTAGCATTTTAATTACATTCCTACTTATATCAATCCAACAATAAATGGATATAGACATGTCAGACCCAGTAAGAGAAAGACAAATATTTCCTGTGAAACCTCAACTGACACTATATGGATGTGCAATAAGTGTGGCTCGTTCTTAGAGGCAAAGTGATCATTTAAGTAAGTGTGAGCGCATTCAAGCAACTAGTTGTGAATTGTACACATACGTAGGTCCGCTCCTATAGATATTATATATGTCCTTAGTCTTTTGCCAGTCCAAGGTGGTGTTAATGTGTTTGTGCCTGTGCTACCTGTGTGTAAATAATGCAATAATTCAGTTATGATTAGGTCTACCTTCCATACATCCAACTTAATAACTAAAATTGCCTTTATCTCAAAGAAATATCAGGCATTCAAGGGAGATTTTTTTGTGTGTGCTCCTGAGATGTTTCAGGCACAGTAATGGACATATATATATATAATATATACATACACCAATGTTGGTTTCTAATGTAGTTCAATACCATACAAGACATACTATATTTCTCACATATGAGGACTAAAGTGCAAAAAAAGTCCAGTGTATTATATAAATGTCCAAATACAATGATATGTTCGTTTCTTATGATGTTTCAATGAATTTCTATGAAGAATATGGTTAGTCTTTCCATCTACAGTTGCAGTCACTTGACATAAGGTATTTGAAGGCTTTGATAAGGTATATATCAAGGCGGCCATAACCCTTCTCTATGTTTGTCTTGATCTGGATGGAATTTAATGTTTCTTTTTTACCTCTCAGACTTTGAAGGCATTTCAATCCTCGCTTATTGGAAAGAAAAGGAGCAAGAGAAAAAAAACAGAGGATCTGTCACATCACCTTTTATTTTTGTAAGGTTAAAAAATAAAAAAGCACCATTTTTTAAAAAAAAAAAATACATTCAGACATATAAAAATAGAAAAGAGTCCCCTTTTCTGGGATGTTTAACAGATATTCGTACTAGATCTTTAGCAGGAAATTGACATTTCAATAGTATAGGTTGACATAGGTCTCGGAAAATTGCTTGTGTTTTCGCTAGCAAACTGTTCCCTAAAGTACATCAAAAATTCACGTATGGGTTTCAACCCACAAGTTGTCTTTATCAATATTATGAGGAGTGAGAGCAAGATTTTGTTTGTATAATGGAAAAGTCCAATAAGTGAGGAAATTTGGACTTAAAGACCTACCTGGTAACACCTATAGAACACAGATTAGTAGAAAAGTGCACAAAAGCATAAAAGACCTCAATGTGTTATTAAGACATGACTGTTAGTGTGTTGCATTAACCTACCTATATTTAAATGTTATAGTAATTCAATTTTATTGTGTTTAAATACATATGTTTTTCAGTATAATGTTACATTAAGTATGTAGCACTTGCATATAGAATTTAGGTAGAAATGTTGCTGTTATTATCTAAGTGGTAGCACTTCTGCCTCACAGCACTGGGGTCATGAGTTTAATTCCCGACTATGGCCTTATCTGTGCGGAGTTTGTATAATCTCCCTGTGCTTGCGTGGGTTTCCTCCGGGTGCTCCGGTTTCCTCCCACACTTCAAAAACATACTAGTAGGTTAATTGGCTGCTATCAAAATTGGCCCTAGTCTCTCTCTGTCTGTGTGTGTATGTTAGGGAATTTAGACTGTAAGCTCCAATGGGGCAGGGACTGAAGTGAATGAGTTCTCTGTACAGCGCTGCCGAATCAGTGGCGCTATATAAATAAATGTTGATGATGATGATAATAGTTTAGTTAGTTTGTTATTGGAAAATAGTCATAGTCATATCTTCTGGATGTTGTATATCCCAGCTATGGGCATACTTAGATTTAGTCAGTGAACGCACCACTGTTTAACCCACATTCCCTTTAAACATAAGACAGTTATTAATATTACAATACTTTCACTTAGTTTGTTGCTATCTGTGAATAACAATGCACATCTAATTGTAGTATATATGAATAAAAGAAGAATTTCACAAGATAAAGAAAATACTTTTGTTTATATATTTTACAGTAATTATTTAAATGAGAAGCTTGCATGTATTTTTTTGCTTGTAAAATGGGATTATAGAGGCCGTATAAGCAAATCAACTTTACAAAAGCAAGTACAAAAAGGTAACATTGTGAAGAAAATTCCTAGTGTTTCATTTAATATCTCTAGGATCAGTCCCCTACAGTGATCTGCTTGTCTACTCTATGTAAGATATTTAATTAGCATATGACAGGAAATTATCCTTTCATTAGCTCTCTTTCTTTTATCTTAAGATGAATTTAGTACAAAAGGGCCTGCACAAGTGGATTACAAACATATTTAGTCAGTGGGGTGCCTTCAATCTGTTTTTTTTCAGTGAACTACTGTAATTTATCACATTGGTATTTTTAACACACAGTCTGCCTCCTCATTTTCCTTAAGCTTATTTCATGGCTTGTAGCCAGGGGAATAACCAGTGAAATTGAAAGGAGACACTAACTCTTACAAATAATCGTGTGCTGAAGCTTTTGAGCACAAAACCATAAAACAGTTTATGCTGGACTAACATGGGCCAATTGTGCCTCTTGGAATGATTGACAGGCAATAGGATCAGTGTTCAATTTGACCACACATGTCGGTTGCCATATTGGTTGGGATTCAACTTTTTGGAACACATACTATGGGGTCGATTCAATTCGGCCACGTTATTCTAGGAATAATACGGCTCTAAAAGTATTACCGTTAATACGATAATTTTAACCCGGATCTTTGCTTGAGGCCCTGTGAGCTGCTAGTAAAAATACCGTACTAACTGTAATACTGCGCACTTTTACAGTAGTAACGGTAATAGTGTGTAGGCTGTGTTATTCCCAGAATAACACGGCCAAATTGAATTGGCCCCTGATTGTTAATTTTTCATCACTAGCACCTGATATTGCAGAAGATGACTGATATTTTTCTGTGTGTGCCGTTATCTTCTGACTATTTTTACAAGTATGTCTGATAATGATCAGATCAATTTCAATTGGAATATTATAGAACATTGGGCTTGTTTTGGGGATAGTTGTACAATATCAATTGTGGAAAAAAGGTCAGTTTGCCATAGACTGTTAAGGGAGAGACTAATAATTTATCTGGCAGTCTGCAGATTCATGCTGCAGACAGGGTTAAGTATCCACACTTCTCTACACACACAGCGCACAGGAACACAGGTGGAGAACATGGGTGTAATTATTAATGGATCAGCTAGTTAGTGCTGGGGAGGAAGCATAAATAGCTGGACCTGTGTTGTGGGCAAGGCCATGGACAACAGCCAGTAGCCAGTGACTAGCGAGTGGAACAAATGTCTAGCTAGAAGCAGGGTCACATGGAATTATAAATACTTCTGTTTGTGTGATTTCTGGAACTACAAGAGTTGCTTTTTGTACTATTCTGACATTCCTGAATAAAAATAACGCAAAGTGGTTCAGCAAACCTGTGTCAACAGCATTTGTTTGGCCAGGGCCGTAATGAGGGTGGTGCGGGCAGTGCTGTCACCCAGGGCGCAAGGCCAAGGGGGCGCAGCAGCCACGGGCTACATGTCTCCATACCTTCAGCCCTTAAGTTCCGCTTAAGGGCTGAAGAGAAAGAGAGAGAGATATAGTAACTTACAAGAGTCTGATGCTTCTGCCCATAAGTTCCGCAGTGGAACGCATGTGCGTTCCACTGACAGGAAGTTCGGCATTTAGAATGCAAGTTTACTTTCCAAATGCCGAACTTCCTTTCAGTGGAACTGCGGAACTTACGGGCGGAAGCATCAGACTTTTGTAAGTTAATGTTAAAAAATCAATCTCTCTCTCTCAGCAAAATTTCTGAACAGATGGTTTGCTCTGGCTATTTTGACTGAGCGGTTAATATGATTTTGGATGGTTGTAGTTGTGTTCCGATGTTTCACAGTGCTCAGAAAGTGTTGGGAGAACTGTATATGAATGAATGTTTTTAGTGTGTGCCATGTATTGGCGTCTCTGTCTTTCTCTCTCTCATTATATGAAGTAAATTCATAATATTAAAAGGATTTCAACCCCCCATTAAATTCATGCCCACGACAGTTTAATTAATTAAGTGCATAAAATATTAGAATATCTATCGCTATATATTTTTTTGCATACTTTAAATGGTCATTAGGGCAGAGAGCCGGTTGTTAATTTATTGGAATCCCACCACTGTTTGTATATCTGTGAGTGTATGTATATATATATATATATATATATATAAAGATTTTTTTCAGTAAAGTGCCAGCCACACCCACACATTAGGTTGGCCACAACCACTTGTCAAATGCCACTCCCACTTAGATGGGGGGCACCGGTGCCCTGCCTCGCCCAGGGCACTAAAATGTCTAGTTACGGCACTGTGTTTGGCGTGCCATTCACACAATAGTGAAAATGGATTTTTATAATACATACAGAATGATTGCCTATTACAGAACCCACTTTTACATCTGTGCACAAACATTAATGCTTTGATGGTTCTGCATATCATCCTCACGGTATGTGGTCAACGACTAGAAAATTTAAATGGTGACAGTATTGTTAGGTTGACATTTTAAATGTAGACAGTATTATTACAGAGGATTTCAGCACTCATTCTTGTCCTCACATTTCACACAGGTTACAGATCGACCAAATCAACCCCCAAACAGTTCTCACACACCTATACAGACGTATTATCTACCCCCACCTATTGAATCAGGACAATTTGACAACAATAAAATGTCCCACAAATATACCCATTGGCGCCCACTTCTCATCCTTGCTAGTAAACAACTCACAAACTAACATTCAAAGGGTTAACATATTAATTGTATATGCTGACACAAACTTATGCTCCTAGGCAAGGGATAAAAACACAGAGAGTAAACACTTATTTATCATATACTCCATATGACTGGGACAAGGCAGAATAAATTGATCAGTCCTCAATTAGATTGAGTCCCAAAAGCTGACAATTACCCATCTTGTACACAAGGGCCTGATTCATGTTCGGACATAAGTCCCTTTGCGTGTCGTATCTATTGCGTGAAATAACTATGCATGTTCAGACACTGACATAACACCAATGATGGCAATTGCCTGAAATTCATGTCTGACTGCATAGCTGTATAATTTACACCAGCTACAGGGCAGGTGTAAGTGTTGACTGACATGGCATCATCTTCATATTAAAAACTACATGTAAGCATGCCACTATACAGCAAAGAAAGAAAGAATATAAAAACTCATCCTGATTTTTATTAATGATTATAGTGTAAGGAGTTGTTAACTTATTTTATATATTTATTTATTTTTTTCTTGCATGCATTCTGATGGGAACATGCATATGCATGTGCGCATCCTGCTTTGTGTTTTGCCTGTTAACATATGGCAAGTGATGTTTAGGTAGAGCGTATTTACACCCAGATTCAAATGGGAACGTATCTTGAGATCTGCTTTGAAATGAATACGGTTGGAACTACACTCAAGTTCCATGCTCATTTTTTAAATGAATGTGGGTTGTGTCCAAACATGAAGCAGGCCCAGAGTATGTATGCTTATATAAGGGAGAAATGTCGCCCGATTGTCAATCATAGTTTTCCAAAAATGCCTTCTATATCTATTCTGGGGCATTTCACATAGAGACAAAAAATCTCCTTCAATAAATCGGTTGTAACTCCCTTGCACATTTGCATATATTGTGCTAACTCACAATAAAACACCTGTGATTGCTAACATCTCCCTCCCTTTCACTTTAGTTAGATCGTAGGGATCATTCATATTAAGATGGCTTCCTGGGACCATCTACGGGTTTCCTTTTAAAGCATCCAACCTAATTATTTCCATCATGCCTCACTTTTTAACACACTTTTGTCTGAATGGAAATCATGTAAATTCAAATCTTGTGGTTTTAATATTTTATTTGGGCCTCCACCACGACAATCTGGGCTTATAATAAGATGATCATCTGATGCCAGTGAGTGAGCAAAGTGCTGACTCACTGACATCCTGCCATCTTTTAACAAAATTCAGCAAAACATTTCATACAAAACTGGGGACACCATGGCTGCTGTAGCCCAGTCTGCTACAATGGTTATGCTACCTCTATAATAAACATTGGCATTAGAAAATACTTCTATTTCATATAGAAAAAAAGTACTTTTTGGAAAAGTAAATATTACAATGTTTGGCTGGATTCAAACTTTGTATGTAACACTTTCATGCATTTAATCTTGAGTGAGTTTTGTATATATAATGTTGTCACTAAATAACTTAAAATATGTAATATGTTTTGCCTGCATTCTATTTTGTAGCATTCTCACAGCAGGAAAAAATATGACCTTATAAATCATTGATGCCTATGGTGTCTATATTAATAGCATGTTGCCATGTCTCACATCAATGGCCAAAAAACATACTATATCTCTAAAATGCTCGTATAAAAGCATATCTCACTGAATAGCGCATGAAGGATGAATTAATAATTATTGTTATTGGAGATATATTTTATAAAACCTGCAGAATATGGAGATCAAATATCTTTTACATGGTGTTATTTGAACTTCATGTTCTATATAATAAAACAGCTATTTATATTAACACCGCATACTGCAAACTACATTCAAAATAGCAAAGGTGGATGGTGTTATCATGTTATTAATAAGTAACTCCACATACACAGTTTTCCTCTAAATAAAATACAACAAAAAGTAACAAAGACAATAAGTTATTCCAAATTGGTTTCCAAAATCACCTCAATGTTTTATCTTAAAATTCACCAGTTTTCTACTAGGTTATCGTTCCAACAATCCTTCACATCTTCTGAGCCTGCTCTTGTTAAATTGAACGTAACTTCTGGTTGTCAGAGCCACTTTTAACCTGTAACTGGCTGAAAGAGCTTCCCATCCTCACAAAGCCAATTGGAGCTCAGGACAGGGTAAGCTAAAGTGCTATCAGTCAGCTCAGAGCTTAATTTAATAAAATGAAGAGAGATGTTCTTGGTGTGCTCAAGGCAACAACTATATTTTTAGGTTGTCTTAGTAATATGCAGAATGGGATATTAGGATATGTTGAGCCCTTTACATAAAACACATACACATGCATGTCTTCTTCAATGCTTGCCTTTTCCAGCACGTTAGGAGATCTGTCCATCTTCCAGCTACAACAAATTATAGGAAATGTGCATGGGAGTATCATAACACAGTTAGATGCTCTTGCAGACAGCAAAACAAGCCTCTACCTGTTGTAAAAGTCAACCACCTAAATTTCAGTGACTTGATTGGCTAGGAGTGGAATGACACTGAAAGGGTTAATCAAGGAAAGAAAATTGGTTCTGAAACGATATTTAATTTTTTTTTTTAACATGCAAATTCCTATCACAGCACATGGGCAGCCAATAGTTTGTCTAAAGCAATGTTGCTCCATTTCTATTTTGTATATCATTACCATTTGTTAAATGGATTGTATCACTGTTTTGACTTTTTTTTCATCATATATATGTTGCAGAGACAATTACGTAAAAGAAAGGTACTTCTATTGTTGTAACATAACTTATTTAACAGTTTTCACCACAATTGTTTTCTACTTTATATCTTATAGTCTGCAAGTGTCACTGTTTCTGATGGTGTTTTCTTGGTGTATGTTATCTAACCACTACCAGGAAGCCAGGTCAGTAGAATTTGAGTTGCTGGCATCTACAACATTTAGATGTTTGTGCAACTGTCTTAATGAGCATCTAACTGTGTTAAGATGTACTCATGCACCTTTTCTATATTTTACTTAGCTGAAAGATGGGCAGATCTTCTAACATAATGGAAAAGGAAAGCATTGAGAGAGAAATACCTGTTTGTGTTTTCTGTGAAGGACTCAACATATCTCATACTGCAGGTTGCTAAGACAACCTAAAAGGACAGTTGCTATCTGAAGAACACCAAAAAAACCTCTCTCTTCACTTGACTTTTTATTAAATTAAACTAGAGATGCTCAGGCTTGGTTCCCCGAGAACCAAACACACCTGAACTTAGCAAATCCGAGTACCGAACCCGGCTCGGCACTTTTGCGCTTCTAGAAAATTGAAAACAAGGCAAAACGTCATTGATATGTCGTCAGATCTTGCGAGTTTTGAATTTTATAAGTACTACCCTCCATGGCGATCATGTGCCATTTAACAGAGGGACACAGAAGGGGTAGCACAGTTCTTGGCAATCTCTAGTGCAGTTGGGCAGCTTCATAGGTAAAAAAGAAAGAGGAGGGTGTAACGGATTTACTGGATTCACTACTAATCTTGATTAGCGCTGGCTTACCTGAGGTGCAAAGTCTAACGATCTCCCCGGTATTCACCAAGAACCGCCGCAAGGCGGGAAGGGCTTTGCTGCCGGGAGTCGCAGGTCGCGGTCCTCAGGTTTGCCCCAAGATGTAGTGCAGCGGAGTAGGAGCAAGCTGAGAGTAATCGGACAGGCCGGGTCGGTACACAGGCAGGCAATGTAGACAGAATCAGGAAGCGGTCTCGGAGTCAATCAAACTGGGTCGGTACACGGGACACCAGAACAGAAGCGTAGTCATCTAGCCGGGTCGGTACACAGGAAGGCAGATAACGTATAGCGGAAGGAGCGTGAAACAATCCGGGTCAGGGGTACAGGCAATCAGGAAGGTCAACAAGCCAGGTCGGTACACGGAGGACAACGGAATCCAGAATAGTGAACAAGCTGGGTCAGTACACTGGAAGTCAACACACAGGAACAAGGAAGGACACAGGAATCAGGAGTCAGGAATCAGGAGCCAGGAACTGGTAAGTTGCTCTGACACTCTCCAAGTGTCAGAGCTAGGTTTTATACAGTGTCCCATTTTAATTCCCCGCCCTGGTAGCGATCGCGTGACCGCCCTAGGTAGCGGTCACGTGACTGCTGAACCCGGAAGTGCGGCTTCCGGGTCCGACGGAGCGGCGGGGGAGCTTGGAAGGTAAGTATCATAACAGTACCCCCTACCTTAAAGGTGGACTCCGAACACCTATACAGGTTTACAGGGGAATTTTTTATGAAAGCGTTTGAGTAAACGGGGAGTATGAAGGTCAACTGCTCTTACCCAGGAGCGTTCCTCGGGACCATAACCTTTTCAGTCTACTAGAAATTGTACGCCACCTCTGTTTTTACGGAAGTCCAGGATTTGTTTTACTTCATATTCACCCTGATTCTGAATAATAACAGGAGGAGGAGTCCTAAGAGGGGTAGAAAACTTGTTCGTAACCACTGGTTTCAGCAAGGACACATGAAAAACATCCGGGATACGTAGAGAACGTGGTAAGCCCAATCTAAAAGCTACTGGATTGATGATCTCTGAGATAGAAAATGGACCAATGAACCTGGGGCAAATTTCTTGCTGGGAACCTTTAACCGAATGTTCTGTGTAGATAGCCAAACTTTATCCCCGATGGAGAAATTAGGACCAGCTCCTCTATTTTTATCATAGGCTTCCTTAGAACGAGTGATGGCTTTCCTGAGACTTGATTTGGTCTGTTCCCAGATGTGCGAGAAGTTACGTAATAATAAATCTACCGCTGGGACTTCAGAAGCAGTAATTTGGGAAAAGGTGGGTAATCTAGGATGACAGCCATAGAGAACGAAAAAAGGAGAATTAGAGAGAGCCTCGTGGAAATGGTTATTATGGGCGAACTCAGCCCATGGAAGGAGGTCCACCCAGTTGTCTTGATTGGCAGAAATGAATATTCTTAAGAATATCTCCAATTCCTGGTTGGTTCTCTCTGTGAGGCCATTAGACTGGGGGTGATATGCAGAAAAAAAATCAAGTTTGATCCCAGATTTATGACAAAAGGATCTCCAGAATTTGGATATAAACTGAGATCCTCGATCGGAGACAATGTGATGAGGACAACCATGAAGGCGGAATATTTCTTTGATGAAAATATCAGCAAACGAGGAGGAAGATGGAAGACCTCTCAGTGGAATGAAATGGGCAGTTTTGGAAAAGCGGTCTGTGACCACTAGAACCACAGTACACGACTTGGAGAGAGGTAGGTCCGTGATAAAATCCATGGAGATTTGTGACCATGGGTATTCAGGAACTAGTAATGGAAGTAGATGCCCATAAGGCCTTCTCCTGGGGGTCTTGTGTTGGGCGCATATGGAACACGAAGACACAAACCTCCTTACATTCTCCCGTATGGAGGGCCACCAGTAGTTATGGGATAACAGGGTCCAAGTCTTGCGAATGCCAGCATGAGCCGAGAAGAGGGAACGATGAGCCCATCGTAATAGTTTGATGCGAAGGGGTGCAGAAATGAAGGTCTTGCCTGGAGGACAGCTTTTTTTGATATGAGTTGCTGCCAGTATTCGACTAGGGTCCAGAATAAATTTATTCTCCTCCAAGGGTTCCGAGTCAGCAGGATCAAATGAGCAAGATAGAGCATCTGCCTTGATATTTGTTGATCCAGAACGGAAGGAAATGTTGAAATTAAATCTGGAGAAAAATAAGGACCATCCTGCTTGTCGAGGATTTAGGCAGCGTGCAGTAAGTAGATATAGCAAGTTCTTGTGATCAGTATAGATGGTGATGGGGAACTGGGCTCCCTCTAGAAGATGTCTCAGTTCAAGAAGGGCCAATTTGATGGCCAGGAGCTCCTTATCACCGATACCGTAGTTCCTTTCAGCAGGTAGAAGGCGACGGGAAAAGAATACGCACGGACGTAGTTTACCGGTAGCGTCTCGTTGGGAGAGAACTGCTCCTGTACCTACGGAGGATGCGTCCACCTCAAGAATGAACGGGCGAGAACAGTCAGGCTGCTGGAGGATGGGTGCTGAGGAAAAAAAGGATTTTAAGGTAGCAAAGGCTTGAGTGGCCTCTCTAGACCATATTTTGGCATTCGCAGACTTGTGGGTTAAGGCCGTGATGGGTGCCACCAAGGTAGAGTATCCTTTAATGAACTGGCGGTAGTAATTGGAAAATCCCAGTAACCGTTGTGTAGCCTTAAGGCCCGAGGGTTGAGGCCAATCTAGTATGGCCTTCAATTTGGTAGGATCCATTTGCAATCCAGTGCCAGAGATGATATACCCTAAGAAGGGAACTTGCTTTTGTTCAAAGATGTACTTCTCTAATTTACAATATAGATGATTCCTCCTAATACGGAACAGGACCTCCAAGACATGTTTGCTATGTGATACTAAGTCTTGGGAGAAGATGAGGATATCATCCAAGTCGATGACCGCACTTTGGTATAATAGGTCTTGAAAGAGTTCATTCATGAAGCCTTGAAAAACAGCCGGGGCATTGCATAACCCAAAAGGCATGACCAAGTATTCAAAGTGCCCATCCCGGGTATTGAAGGCTGTCTTCCGCTCATCCCCCTCTTTAATGCGCACCAGATTATAGGCTCCTCTGAGGTCCAATTTAGAAAAGATGGTAGCCCCCTTTATCCGATCAAATAACTCTGAGATTAGTGGTAAGGGGTACCGATTTTTTACGGTGATGGCATTAAGGCCTCGATAGTCTATACAAGGGTGGAGGCCCCCATCCTTCTTCTTTACGAAGAAAAAGCCTGCTCCAGCAGGAGAAGAGGATTTCCGGATAAAGCCTTTTCTGAGATTGTCTTGGACATAATCCCCCATGGCCTCGGATTCGGGAACGGAAAGTGGATACACTCTGCCTCGGGGTACTGGTTTACCCGGAACAAGATCTATGTTACAGTCCCAAATTCTATGTGGAGGGAGTCTTGTGGCCTCTTGTTCACAAAAGACATCGGAAAAGGTTTGGTAAGGTTCAGGAAGAAGTGCCAAGGGTCACCTCCTATGGCATTTGGGGTCTTCTTTGGGAACTACCTTCGATAAACAATGATTAAAGCAATGTTGTCCCCAGGATAGGATATGGCCGGACTGTCAATCCACGTTAGGAGAATGGAGACCGAGCCACGGAAGTCCAAGGATCACTGGGTTGGTAGACTTATGGATGACAAGGAAGGAGATAGTCTCCTGATGTAGGACTCCAATCTGAAGACGAAGAGGAGTGGTGCGTAGAAAGATAGATCCTTCAGGGATTCTTCCCCCATCGATGGCTAAAAGGGAGATAGGTTGTTCTAGAGCTTGCGTGGAGATAGAGAATTGCTTTCCCAAGGCAGCCGAAATGAAATTCCCAGCCGCTTCGGAGTCAAGGAGTGCGAAAAGGTATACTGTCCAGACTGTAGAGAAATTGGAATAGTGACACAAACATTACTATAAGGAACTGAGAGAGAAGGAATAAGGAGGCCTAACGACACAGTTCCTGAACACGTTAGGCCCTGTCGTTTCCCGGGCGTTTGGGACAAGAGTTCAGAAGATGCCCGCTCTCTCCACAATATAAACATAACTTGTTTCGAAATCTTCTCTCTCTCTCTTCGGCCGATAGGCGGGTCCTTCCCAATTGAATCGGTTCCTCGGGCGGAAGAACAGGTGTTTGGAAGTTGGGAGCTAGGCGGATCATACTGGGTCGAGACTGTTTCTTCTCCGAATTACGCTCCTTGAAACGTAAGTCAATCTTAACGTAGAGGGAGATGAGATCATCCAAAGAGGCAGGGAGTTCCTGAGACACCAGCTCATCTTTAATCCGATCTGAGAGACCCTGCCAGAATGTAGCTATGAGAGCCTCATCGTTCCAGCGGAGTTCCGAAGCCATAGTTCTGAAGTGGACCGCATACTGACCCACAGACTGGTTCCCTTGGCGGAGACGCAATAACCCAGCAGCGGCATTGGAGACCCTTCTGGGCTCGTCAAAAATCTTTCTAAAGGTGGACAAGAAGGTGGAGAGATTACGCAGGATAGGATCATTCCGCTCCCATAACGGAGATGCCCATGCTAAGGCTTGACCAGAGAGTAGTGATATCACATAGGCCACCTTAGCCTTCTCAGAAGGAAAATTGCCCGGCAACAGTTCAAAGTGGATGGAGCATTGGTTCAGGAATCCTCTGCAGAGTTTGGGGTCTCCATCGAACTTAGGCAGGTTAGGCATCCGCATTTGGGAGGAAGAAGCTGCTGCTGCGGAGGGGGGGGTCCGAAGCCGCAATCACAGGTGCAGGAGGCCCTGTGGCCACTAAGGTGTTCTGAACAACATCCAGCCGAGTGGAAAGGCTCTGGAGGAATTTTAAAAGTTGCTCTTGGTTCACCTCCTGTTTGTCCATTTTACCCACTAAATGCTCCAGTAGATCTTTAGCCGCTGGATCCATGGTCAGAGCAAACTGTAACGGATTTACTGGATTTACTACTAATCTTGATTAGCGCTGGCTTACCTGAGGTGCGGAGTCTAACGATCTCCCCGGTATTCACCAAGAACCTCCGCAAGGCGGGATGGGCTTTGCTGCCGGGAGTCGCAGGTCGCGGTCCTCAGGTTTGCCCCAAGATGTAGTGCAGCGGAGTAGGAGCAAGCTGAGAGTAGTCGGACAGGCCGGGTCGGTACACAGGCAGGCAATGTAGACAGAATCAGGAAGCGGTCTCGGAGTCAATCAAACCGGGTCGGGACACCAGAACAGAAGTGTAGTCAGTTAGCCGGGTCGGTACACAAGAAGGAAGATAACGTATAGCGGAAGGAGCGTGAGGCAATCCGGGTCAGGGGCACAGGCAATCAGGAAGGTCAACAAGCCAGGTCAGTACACGGAGGGCAACGGAATCCAGAAGAGTGAACAAGCCGGGTCGGTACACTGGAAGTCAACACACAGGAACAAGGAAGGACACAGGAATCAGGAGCCAGGAATCAGGAGCCAGGAACTGGTAAGTTGCTCTGACACTCTCCAAGTTTTATACAGGGTTTTATACAGTGTCCCATTTAAATTCCCCGCCCTGGTAGCGATCACGTGACCGCCCTAGGTAGCGGTCACGTAACTGCTGAACCCGGAAGTGCGGCTTCCAGGTCCGACGGAGCGGCGGGGGAGCGTGGAAGGTAAGTATCGTAACAGAGGGGTAGCAGTGTTCTTCAAAGTCTCCCGTCGCGTTTAGGAGAGCTCCAGTTTTCCTTTGCTAATTGTCATTGTTGAAATAGAAATAATAGGTCTGGCAGGTTTGGTCTTCTAAATATGCAGTCACATTGTACTGTGTTATATAGGTAAAACACAAAGAGGGGAGCTCCACTGATCCATTGCTAATTGTCATCGCTGAAATAGAAATAATAGGGCTGGCAGGCTTGGTCTTCTAAATTTGCACATTGTACTGTGTTATATAGGTAACAGACAAAGCGGAGAGCTCCACTGATCCATTGCTAATTATCATTGCTGAAATACAATTAATAGAGCTGCCAGTGTTGTTCTTGATCTGCAGTCACATGGTACTGTGTTATCAAAATTGATTCACAGTAGTATACAGAAGACCAGGAGCATCAAGCAGCTGCTGACACCAGTCATGATGATAGTAATCCCTCTGCATCATCAGCTGAAGCCTATGTTAAAGTACATAGTGTTTTTAAGTCAGGGAAACAAAAATGTAAAAAAACACCTTTTACATTGGTCAATTAAAAAAAGCCTGTAATCCAGGCAAAGTTATCAGCAGAAAAAAAAAATTGCCAATATATCATTCTACACAGTCAGTGGAAAGGAAAGAATGAGGCCTTCGCCTTTCTCTATCAGTGCTAGTTCTGCAACTGTCACTGAGTCATCTTCTCGTGAGGTCAGTCATGACCAAGCAAGACCTTGTCATTCGGACTCCAAAAGTGGTGTCCAAATACTTTTATGTGTAAAAGCGGAGCTGGAAGAAAACAGTAAGGCATTAGAGCAAAATGTATGTTCAGATTCAGAAATGACACAAATCCCTGAGGAGAGTCTATCCATGAGTGTTTTGTGTAATCCCGACCTTTCTGATAGTGCACCCATAAAGAAGGCTCCTTTTAGCATTTCTTCAGATGTGTGCATAAACAGCCCAAGTGTAGCCGGTGATACACAAATTGAGGATGCCACTTTGGAATTGCAACAGGATGAGGGGAATATTTGTGTAGCTGATGAGGGCGTTAATGAGGATGTTGATGAGGATGATGTTGTTTGTGTAAGTCTTGCACCATTGGAAGCAGTTCTTGCACGTGATAAGAAAAAGACCATTGTCATGCCTGGGTATAAGACCAAATAATCCACCTCTTACATGTGAAATTATTTTTACCCAAATCCTGACAACAGTTGTCTAGGCATTTGTAGCATTTGTAAAGCCACAGTGAGTAAAGGTAGGGATCTTAACCATCTAGGAACCTCATCCATGTTACACAATTTGAAGTGAGTTCATGGCAAACTGTTGGGAAAATCAGAAACTTATGGTAAAAAAATAGCAACAAGCAGTCCATCATCAGCTAGCTCCCTTCTGTCAGTTAGATCCCGACACTTGCAATCTACACCCACAACATCAATATACTCAGCGATCAACGTTAGTCCTGCATCCAATTTGCTCGATGATTCCTCCACTATCCTGGATTCCTCTGAAGAATTCTTGAGTGTTAGTTCCACTACTGCTACTGCTGCTGCTGCTGGGGGTGAATCTTCATCCCAGACGCAGACCAAGAAGAAGACTACTAGTAGTTTACAACAATTGACTGTTAAACAATCCTTTGCAAGAGGAAGCAAGAATGAAATCTGTCACCAAGTCGCAAAGCGGATCACAGACTCCATGGCGACTATGCTAGTGTTAGATCTGCATCCAATATCCACTATTAATGTAGCTGGTTTTAGACAGTTACTTGAGGTCTTGTGTCCCCGTTACCAAATTCCATCACAACACCATTTTACTAGAAAAGCTGTTCCTCACCTCTACCAAAGGTTTGCAAAAATGTAATTATTGGGCTACAAAATGCCATTCTACCCATTGTACACTTAACCACAGATATGTGGACAAGCGGAACTGTGCAAACTAAAGATTATATGACTGTGACAGCATACTGGGTTGGTGATTCACCTTCACCAGCAGGAACAGCAGCAGCATGTAACCAAGTATGTCTCATTTTTCAGAGGCAGGCTACTCTGTGTATCGCCGGCCTCACTAACAGGCATACAGCTGATAATATGTTACAAAAACTAAGAGATGTCATTACAACATGGCTTATCCTTAATTACTTTATGGGGCCCCAGGCAATGCAGTGCACCGGGCCTCTAAAAATAAATAAATATATATATAAATAGTGTGTGTGTGTGTAAAAAAAAATATGTATGTATGTAAAAAAAGTGATTACACACATAATCACTTTTTTTTACATATATATATATATATATTTAAAATTCAAGATACAGCAATTGGCGCTTGTAACAAATCACCAATAGTCCAGTATAGAGTCTATATTCTTTTCAGTAGACACTTCCCATGTGCAGGCGGCTGCCAATCCTATTTACCAAGCAGTGTAACATGGAAATAACCTATAAAAGAAAAATGTCTCCACAGACTTCTCCTGATGAAGTCTGTGGAGACAGACGAAACGCGTTGAGAAGCTGCTATTATTATCCCTACTGCACTGGGAGCTGATCTTTGTGATTGCTACTTGATTTGTAAGTCACTACATTTTTTTATTATTAAAGTGTATTATCGCTATTACATCCTTGGTCTTTGTGTGCCCTATTTTCTGAGGCTGACAGTTATGTATCCAGTCGTGTGACCCGTTTGTGACCAGATGAAGGATATCTACGTACACAAAGCTTAAAAGTTTTGCTATCTGGTACGCATACATCTGCATAAGTGTGTCCTGGGTGTTTAATATATGGAAATTCTGCGAGTTCACTCACTGTGACTCTGTTTGAGAATAAGCTGTAACTTGTATTTTACATCTACACATTGGATGTTATATTACAGTCTTTGTTTCCTGGTTTCCTCTCCACTGGTGTTTCCGGTCCTACTGTGGGTTCTTGTGTGATCCCAATATTATATCAATATACCACACTATTGTGCGCCTCCTCCTCCATTTTTCTTTATATATATATATATATATATATATATATATATATATATATATATATAGGGGCCCCCTTAACTTACCTTAAGTCCAATCCTCTTCTCTTCTTTTTTCCGCACCGCTGAGTCTCTTCTGCGCTCTTCCGTGCTGTGCTCGCAGTGAATGCTGGGCGGATCGCCACTGACGGGACCGCAGGTAAGTATTTTCATTTTTTTTTTTCAGGATTTCTTTTTTACAGCGCTGCCTTGGACGGGCCCCCTTTCCCACAGGGCCCCCGGGCACCTGCCCATTGTGCCCAATGGAAGAGACGGCCCTGCCTGCTTGGACACTCCTCAGGATATGTCATTTCTGATAATGCCACCAATATTGTGAGAGCATAACAGATGAGCGAATTCCATCACATTCCCTGTTTTGCTCACACAATAAACTTGGTGGTGCAGAGCTTTTTAAAAAAAATTACAGGAACATGCAGCAGATGCTGTCTGTGACCCGTAAAATATCTGGACATTTCCGGCATTGGCAACAGCGTGTAGGAGATTGCAGCAGCTACAAGAGCAATTTAATTTGCCCTGCCACCAACTGAAGCAAGAGGTGACAAGGTGTAATTCCACCCTGTATATGCTTTTGCAGATGGAAGAACAGCGAAAAGCCATCCACGCTTACTCCACAAGCCATGACATACGGAAAGGAGGGGGATGTATTTTACTAAAGCGCAGTGGAAAATACATTCCTTGTTGTGCAAGGTGCTGAAACCGTTAGAAGTAGTCATCTGTGAAGTGAGTTCAGACATTGCTAGTTTAAGTCAAGTGATTCCCTTTGGGAAAAGCAGTTCGAGAAACTGAAGGAGGAGATGAAACAAAGCAATTACGCTAAGTATGTCGGACTTGTAGATCAAGTACTTTATTCTCTTTGCTAGGATCCAAGAGTTATCAAAATCTTGAAATTTGATCGCTATAATTTGGTGACTGTGCTTGATCCTAGGTTTAAGAGCTATGTCTTCTCTTTGTTTCCAACTGACCCAGATCTGAAGAGATGCATTTATCTCCTGGTGAGTAAGATGACAGTTCAAGTGTTCCGTGACAGGACAGCGTCTCCTCCTTCAGTTTGTCACTCAACAGTTGCTTGGAAAAAACTTAGCTTTCCCAAGAGACCCAGGGATGATGAAGATGACTCAGCACAATATTTTGACATCTGGTCTGGTCTAAAAGAACTGACCAAAAAACATGATACCTCTGCCGTAACTCAACCTGATCCTACTATCAACATCCAAAGGATGGTGGAGGATTATTTTAAAGACACCTTAGAAATAGAAACATAAGACAGTCCCTTTACATACTGGGAGGAAAAAACGGAATTTGGAGACCTATGTACCAACTCGCTTTGCACTGCCTACGTTGCCCACCTTCCAGTATGTACTCGAAAAGAGTTTTCAGCACAGCCAAAAACCTTGTCAGCGATCGGTGTAGGAGGTTACTTCCTCAAAATGTGGAGAAGATGATGTTCATAAAATTGACTGCAAATTACTTGAAATTGGCATTATTGAGGTTAATAAAATAAAAATGTAGGGTGAAAAAAAGCAAAATTATGTGATTTTAGCAAAAAATATAGGGATGATAGAAAAAAATAGGGACCCAAAACCATAATAAAACCACAATACAAAACAAATAAATCAAGACACTAAATATATTAGAAAATAAATAATTTTTCCTGGTTTGAATTATATTCTTATTTTGTATTGTTTGTTGCCATAATATTATGGTAATTATAAAGACCTTGATCTTGTTCAATCAAAAAAACATTTGTTTAAGCTTTTTACATCTGTATATCAAACTCAGTATAGCTCTAGAACAAAACAGATATCACTAGAGTAAAATATTTTAGTATGCCTTGTACAAACTTGTATTGGGATGATCTAAAGAAAGTCATAAATGACCTGCAGATATGTAGTGCGTGATTTGAAGAG
Organism: Mixophyes fleayi; assembly: GCF_038048845.1. NCBI lineage: Eukaryota > Metazoa > Chordata > Amphibia > Anura > Limnodynastidae > Mixophyes > Mixophyes fleayi. The sequence goes on from NC_134410.1 coordinate 53,700,112, forward strand.
ATCTTGCAGGGTCAGTGCAATAACAATCTGTTCAAGATACTGCCTGGAGGATATTTGTATGTAAAGCTACTAAGAATTCCTCTGGTGCCTTTTTTCTTACTACTGTACAGAGATTGATGGCACTACCCAGGAGATCTGTTCCTGGAGTGTGCACCCCTGTTTAATTTCATCACACAAAATGAACAAGTATCACCTTTATTGTTGATATAAATGTTCTGCTGCCTCTATTACGTTGACATCTGCTATGTAGAATATGTTTTTTGCATAAACTATTTTTGTATTATGTTCTCCTCTTAAAGTCTTCTTTGTATACAACAATCCATCTGTACCTCCGAGATATCTCAAAATGTGTGGAATAAATTATTCTTATTTTGTTTTGTTTTTTTACAATACAATAGCATACATAATACAGCATTGGGATTACTTTAGTAATGTCATTAAAACACAGCTTGATTTCTGTTTGTAAAGGTACTACCTTGCACATGAAAGATACACCTGAAAGTTTGCCCAGTCATTTCACCTTTTACCATTTAAAGAATTACATTACAAATAGGAAATTTGTAAGATCACAGCTATTGTTTTGTTTGTGCATTTGTGCATGGTGCTGATGTGCAAAATATGCACCTGCACAGTTACAAATATGGACTGCCCTATCCCACTCACTGTTCAGACAAAATACATGAACAAATGCAATGTTTCCAACTTCATTGTGCAATGCAGAGCAATACATTCAAAGATTACTATCTAAATTGGCAAATTGAACAACATCTTATGTACTTTAGTTAACATGTATACTCTCAAGCAAAACCAACAAAGATCCTTTGAGAAGCTAGGGAACTTACTCTCTCACAAACTTATCATGGCAGGGGAATTCAACACAGTAATGAGGACTTCAGCATAGTAATGAGCAGTTCTCTGGATACACATTCTTCTTGATAGTTCATAATTCCTACTCATAAATAGATATGATCCTACTCAGCCACAACCTCAGTCTCAAAATTAAACATAGTTAATTTTTAACCAATAGTTTTGTCAGATCATGCTTCAATTACATTGGATATCTGGAGCTTTGACGTCACCGCATGACCTGAAGATTAATGAAAATTTGTACATGAAAAGGAATACAACAATAAAATCCAACATCTTGTTATATAGTTATTTAAACTAAACAATGTCACTAATATTTCTCCTACAACCCTATGGGCTACCTTTAAAATAGTATAGAGGGGAGGGACATTTGATAAGCATGGACTTTTGGGGAAAAAAGAAAACATTCATCATCATCATCACCATTTATTTATATAGCTCCACTGATTCCGCAGCACTGTACAGAGAACTAATTCACCTCAGTCCCTGCCCCATTGGAGCTTACAGTCTAAATTCCCTAACATACACACACAGACAGAGAGAGAAGGAGAGACTAGGTTCAATTTTGATAGCATCCAATTAATCTACTAGTATGTTTTTGGAGTGTGGGAGGAAACCGGAGCACCCGGAGGAAATGCACACAAACACAGGGAGAACATACAAACTCAACACAGATAAGGCCATGGTCAGGAATTGAACTCATGACCCCAGCGCTGTGAGGCAGAAGGGCTAACCACTTAGCTAAGTGGTTAGCCCTAAATGGTTGGGTAATTGTGTCAATGTACGGGCTAACCCGTACTCTCACCCAACTCTCTACAAAGTTATAAGAACTTGAATTCAAATATAGAATCCAGATCTGAGTATTTATCTTAGAAATGTTAAATACAATCTTAATTTCATTATATTTAATCAAACCTTAATAGGTAAATTTATGAAGCTGCAGGTTTGAAAAATGGAGATGTTGCCCAAAGAAGTTGGAAATAAAACTTTACAACTTTGTTACAAAAAGCTTCTGTGAGGCAGTTTATTAATGTGCACAATTAGCCTGCAAAGATGAATAGCTGGCTCATTTGCCACTATTTCATCTTAATTTAACTAAATTAGGTCAATTAGTTACCTGTCTGTATGAAATTAGAAAATTGCCTTACAGGTGTCTCAAGGTCCAACAGTCGTTTGTAGCTCAATATGTTCCATCTCTTTTCGCTTTGAACAGGTTAGAGGACACAAGACCTATTTGTCAGAAGGTGCAAACTAATTCTCAACTTAGCCTTTTTAAATATATATGAGTAAGAAAATTATTGACCATGGCCATCTTTTTCACCTCGTGATATTTAAATTACTGATACCAATTTTCTGACATCAAAAAATTGCTCTTGTCTCTGAAATACCTGTGCACTTATTTCTGCCGTTATATAGACATTAGCTAAAAAAAAGATTGTCACACTGTAGATGGTTTTGACCTTGCAGACCTTGAATTGCCTCTCAGCAACTTCTTCATGCACAACCCACCACATTAATTTACATGGCATAAAAGTTTGATACAGGACTACTGTTGACATGGGGTGCAAACAGGATGTTTGCCCAAATGCCTGAGTCACAGGCATTCTTCTAAGCTGCTTCATATTGTTACTTATGCTAAACAAATATTACATTATTGACAGCATCTACCAAAAATTGCAGTCCAAGTTTAAAGGAATTTAAAATTTCCCTTACTTCTAGGGAAAAATAACTGACAACTAAACTAATCAGTTGTCTAGGACTACTGACTTTAATGTTTTTGCTATTTGGGGGAAGGAGCATTGATCCTTCAGTAGGTATCACAAGTGAGTGCCACACAAATAGAGGGATCCCGGACTCCAAAGCCCATGATTTTGCTACTTGGAGCAACATGCCATTTTCTCCATGGCCTACAGTCTTTGTTCGCAGCTTAGATGTTCCTATTCCTGCACTGTATTAAGTATTGTTTATGACTACTATAATCCATTAGAAATAAATAACTTTAGCAGTAAATATTGCATTGACTGCATTGGGGGGGATAGCCGGGACAAGGGAGTTAGGAGGAGGACTGATAGACTTGAATAAATAAATGAGTCTTAAGGGCACGCTTGAAGCCTTTGAGAGTAGATACTAACCTGATGGAACGTGGAAGATTGTTCCACAGCTGGGGAGCAGCCCGGGCAAAGTCCTGGAGACCGGAGTGAGAAGAGGTGATCAGTGAAGTAGTGAGGCGGCGGTCACAGGCAGAGCGGAGGGAGCGGCTAGGAGTGTAGGTAGAGATGAGATTGGAGATGTAGGGAGGGGAGGAATGATTAAGAGCTTTAAAGGTGAGGGTGAGGAGTTTAAATTTAATTCTGTAGGCCATGGGGACCCAATGTAGAGACTATTGGAGGGAAACAGCAGAGATAGAGCGGCGGGAGAGAAAAATGAGGCGGGCAGCAGCATTGAGGATAGACATAAGAGGGTCAAGGTGAAAGTCAGGTAGGCCAGAGAGAAGGAGGTTACAGTAGTCAAGGCGAGAGATTACAAGCAAGTGAACAAGGGTTTTCGTAGCTTCCGTGGTGAGAAAGGGGCGTACTTGGATATATTCCGAAGGTAGAAGTAGCAGGATTTTTAGAGGGATAGAATGTGAGGCTTGAAGGAGAGGGAGGAATCAAGGGTGACCCCATGGTTGGTGGTATTATGATTTTACCTTGCAATCTTTATTGGTTATGTCCTTCCAGCTGACTGCCCTGCTCTCGTCCGCCACTTATTTTCTTTAGAATTTAATAACTATTCATATTATTCCAAACTATTAATCTGTGTCGTGTCTTTATTGGTATATATAAGGTTTATGGATATTAGAATGTTGTAACCGAAGAAACGTATTGCTATGTATTTTATAGTGAGTGAGGCATTTAGCCAGAACGATTATAAAAGCATATAATGGGGTGTTAGAGGTTGGATGTTCAATGCCTTTAGGTATATGGACAAACTAGAAGTCAGGGGAGTGTCTTTAGAAAGGCTTTATATATCCCTGACTGTAGAAGCTGTTCCTCTTGTTCCAGCAGCAAGTTACCTCCCCGCTAACGGCATAGTGGTAGTATTTGTGGTGGTCATGGACCTCGTATAGGTATCAGAGTTTGGGCTTAGGGTAGGAGAGCTTGGCAGTCAGTGGTTAGCATATGGTGCGGGTTTCATCTCCCCTCAATGTCAGCAAATCGTTGACATTAAGTAGGACGCCTTGGCCCGTATCTTGTGTTAGCATCATAGATGGTTATGAAGGAGTGGGTAGTCTATCCGCTTGTACAGATTGTTGGCATCAGCCAATAGATAAGGTTTATCCTGGGTTGGTGGTATTGTGGTTTTACCTTGCCACCTTTATTAGTTATGCCCTTCCAGCTGACTGCCCTGTTCTCGTCCGCCACTTATTTTCTTTATAATTTAATAAATATTCATATTATTCCAAACTATTAATATGTGTTGTATCTTTATTGGTATATATAAGGTTTATGGATATTAGAATGTTCTAACTGAAGAAACTTATTGCTATGTATTTTATCACTTGCACTTCTTACTCCACAAAATACACCTTAATACAGCAACTTTACTTACATATAAGACTCAGTCTCACAGATAGGAGGATATAGAAAGTGAAAACAACTTTGAAGAAACACACACTGAAGAAGCAGTACACTCAGAACATGATTGCATAACAATTTTAAACCAAAATGCCTCTGTACCTGCAGACATACTCAGCTATCCCTTACCACATGCTGTATTAACTATTTTAACTGATGGAAGTTACCACAATCAGAGGAAGGCACATTGTGCACAAGTTATGCAATTACCACTGAATCTGAGACTGTAGAAGCAGGTCCATTGGGCAGTCCACACTTTATTATTATTATTATTATTATCTTTGACTTATAAGGTGCTACAAAAGGTCTGCAGCGCCGTTCATTACATATACAGAAAACAGAGAACCAAGACACAACATGATGCAAAAATATATACAAACACAGGTGACAGGGTAAAGCAAATCAGATTATTTCTTGGACAGATAGTAAAAGAGAAAGTAGAAATCAGCGAGAAGAAAGCTGAAGCTAAACAAAACAGGGAAACCAGGGCTAGCAAAGCAGGCCAAGAGGTACAGAGGATAATCGAAAAGTAGAAGGAGCACACAAGGAAAGAGAGCCCTGCTCAAGAGAGCTTACATCCTAAAGGGAAAGGGAGACACAAATAGGGTGGTACTAACTGGGGGAGAGAGCTAGGACAAGGAAGTTATGAGGAGGACTGATAGACTTGAATAAAGAAATGAGTCTTAAGGGCACGCTTAAAGCCTTTGAGAGTAGATGCTAACCTGATGGAACGTGGAAGATCGTTCCACAGCAGGGGATCTGCCCGGGCAAAGTCCTGAAGACAAGAGTGAGAGGAGGTGATTAGTGAAGTAGTGAGGCGGCGGTCACAGGCAGAGTGGAGGTGGCAGGTAGGAGTGTAGGAAGAGATGAGATTGGAAATGTAGGGAGGGGAAGATTGACTAAGGGCTTTAAAAGTGAGGGTGAGGAGTTTAAATTTAATTCTGTAGGGTATGGGGAGCCAATGTAGTGACTGTTGGAGGGGGACTGCAGAGACAGAGCGGCGGGAGACAAAATTGAGGCGGGCAGCAGCATTGAGGATAGACTTAAGAGGGTCAAGGCTAGAATCAGGTAGGCCAGAGAGAAGGAGGTTACAGTAGTCAAGGCGAGAGATAACAAGCGAGTGAACAAGGGTTTTCGTAGCTTCTGTGGTGAGAACACTTAGCACAAGTAACAGAATATGTAGCTTTTACAGCAGCCTGCAAATTAGCTAAAAATAAAAATGTGACTATATAAATAGATTCACGCTATGCCTTTGGTGTAGTGCATGACTGTGGTGAGATATGGAAAAAAAAGGGGTTATCTAACTGCATCTGGTACACCTATAGCACATGCAAAATAGGTTCAGGCACTAATTGAAGCTATACAGCTGCCCAAACAGGTTGCAAGGAAATAAGCTTGCTTACAAAGCAGCTAAAGAAGCATAATGTAATAGTATTAAAGAAACAAAAACTGTAGAACTGATGATGATGACATTTGAACCTGTTAAATTTGAGAAACTAATTGCAAATCAAAAGTGTTCCCTTCCGCAGGAACATACTGGCTGGAAAGCAAAAGGATGTATGTCTGATCCAGATACAGGATAGTGGAAGACATATAGCTCCAAAAACTATAGCTCCAAAAACTCTCTTTCCAGCATCAGCTGAAGCTGCACTTGGACTCACTCATGCAGGGGCTGAGAGCATGTGCAAAATGATAGCAAATTATTGGTTTGCCCCAGGCTATCTGTCGCAGCGCAGATAAAATTCAGAACTTGTATTACATGTTTAAGAGCAAATGTGGGAAAAACAGTACCAAATGAACCATGACATTTGCCTGCTACTACAGACCCATTTCAAAGACTTCAAATAGATTATATACAATTGCCAAAATGTAGAAATTTGCAATATGTATTGGTGTGCATTAATATGTTTTCAGGTTGGGTTGAGACATGATCCGCTGCTGTCAGCACTGAAACATTTACTACAAAGAAAATCGAGCAGCTTTGGGGGGGCATAATATCATGATTGTGTGGTGGTTACATGGATGCTTTCTGTGGTCTCAGCAATCACTAGAACACTAAATATTAGTGAGATGGGGCTGGTAGAGGTTTGTATTTGATTGACCACAAATGTTCAGATAATGCTTATATGTGGGAAACTGACAAATTTTATTTATGCCCTCCAACAGACTTGAGCCTACAACATGATGTTACAACAAAATATATTTTACAGATAGCAAGACAGTTGCAAGAAATCCACTCCAAACATGTTAAGGTTCAGCCAGAGCCTATTGTGGGACCTGTTCATATACACCAGCCAGGGGACTTTGTGATGATGTGAATCTTTTTACATTCTGGTTCCCTTTCAGATTGCTGGGAAGGTCCATGACAAGTACTACTAACAACTGATGTTTGAGTAAAGGTTGCAGAAAAGAACTAAGACTATAAATGCAGAAGCAATGCCACTGTATACAGCCACCTGAGCTCCACCAGAAGTGGACTTGGGACTAAAAGTGTTGTTCAAGAATGAAGGAGAGAAATAACCAGATTTGGTTTCTGAAAGAAATGATTGCATTAAATTGTTTTCTTCTGTTAATATTAGCATTTATCACAGTCTCAGTGGTGCTTTAGGAGCTAAGGGGGAAGGCATTGGAGTATAGGAAATAAGTATGGAGTATAGCACCAACAATTCTGTAAAACTCACTGAATTCACAGTATTAAGGGAGAAAAGAGAAGCATGTAGCAAAGAAGGTAAAGCAGGTGAACAGAGAGGAAAAGAACATAATAATAAACAGAATTATAAGTTCAGAGTCAAGAGGGAAGTATGAAGGTTTGTCCCCTATACAAAAATGTATATATGAGTATTGTGGAAATCCTCCTGAGGAAAGATGTCATAGATGGTGTCAGAATCCAACTGACAAAGAACCCAATTCACTATTACATTTATGCAACAAAATAGGGAATGTGTTAAAAAATGTTCCTGTGGGTTGCAGTACCATTGACCCTAGATGAGATAAGGGAATTGAATCATATCCCATGAAAAAAAAGGTTAGTACGATATACAAAGGGGAGTCACATTTAGTATGGTTTTTACAATTGTACAGCACCCCTGAGGTATGTTTTTAGTCACCTAGGAAAAGAGGTTACATTTATACAGATTAGGAAACTAAAAGGACCTAAAATATTATAGATATGTATTTGGGAAGTTTGCCATGTTGGAAAGCTAAAGTAAGATATACCACAGTTAATGGATATGGTATTACCAGTATCCCAAGAGCCGAGCTAACCAATTAAACATGTCAGGCATTCTAGAATAAGAGGAATTGCATAGCAACCTATCTCAGTTATCCTAGTTAAGACCTTAATATCACCACGTGTACACCTAATTTAGGCAGGAACATATACGTCCTAGCCACAGACATAACAGGAAATTGGCCATATTTGCCACCCAGAGGTGTTCATTTCCTATGTGATAAGAATACAATCAAATGGCTTCTATTCAGATTTTATAGTAATTGTACACTAGTCAGATTTGTACCAGACACGCATATGATACCACATGACAAACTAAAGGAACTGTTTAAAGATAGCAGATTACATTTCACCATAGAAAAAGAAGAGAGACAGAGTCAGGAAGTGACAAAGATAGATTTTATAAAGATCTCATGTACACAAGTTTTTGGACTAAGCTTCCTGTTAAATTAGGTACCTAGTTACACTGGGCTCAGCAGGGACAATATGTAATGATAAACAAGCTGGGGATTAAGCTGAATTATTAGACAACATAACAGATATTTGTAATAAAATATTTAGATTTGAAGAATTAAAAATGTTAAAGAAAGAAATCATACAACACAGAATGATTCTAAATTATCTGACTGCACAATCAGAGGGATATTGTGTAGCATTAAATACTTAGTTTGGAGATCTTTGTTGTACATTCTTTACCAACAATACTGATGACTCAGAGAAAATGAAAAATGAATAAATTCAAGAGATGAGAGATTTGAAAAACAACTTTGCATTGTCCCATACCGGTGATGGTAGATTGTTTGACTTGCTGGATCCATCCTCATGGTTTTCTGGGATAGGTGGATGGTTTTCTGGTATATTTCACTCACTCGTAAAGTTGATTTTTTTTTTTGCTTTTATGATAATGATATATTGATTTTTAAATGCGGTTGCTTATGTATACAATGCTGTAGAAAGAATGCACGCAAATTACTAGCAAAGATACAATACAGGGTGAGGTTGAATTGTATGAGAAAATAGAAGGTAAATGAAAGTGGTGTGATGCATGTCTGCATACCCTAAATTTAAAGGATGGAATTGTGAAAGTAATAATATTGAGCTTGCTATATTGTAGCCATTTTGTTTTTAAGCAGTCATTTTATAATGTGCTAGCTGAAGGACCCGGCGTTGCCCGGATTTAAATCTTCCAGCATACACCAACAGTAGGAAAAGCTGAGTGAGTATGGTTCACTGAGTAAATTGAAGAGTGTCACGATCTGCCTCCTGCAGCTCCTGTCTGCCAAGAACAATGTTGGACTTTTGCCTTGCTATGTACCCAGCTTGCAGTACCACTGTTCCACCAAAGGGGCCACTTTGGTACCTGGACTGCTCTCCTTCCTGACAGAGCTAAGCTTGTTACTCCAGGATGTTTAGGTCCTGTCCCTGACCTATAAAAGCCTGCCTTTTCAGCAGCTTTTGCCAGTTCATCTGTTGCCTTTACTGCTGCTGGTTTTCCTTTGTATAAATCCTGTTTGATTTTCTGATTTTGACCTCTGCTTGGCTCCTCATTTTGCGCCTCATCTTAAGAGCCAGACCTGGCTTTGTTTTGACTTCTCTTCTGCCTTTTCCTTGGTATCGTGGTGAACCATGTGGCTTTGACCCCTGGCTTGTTTGACCCTCCTGCTTTTGCTTTGTCTGCATTCCAGTGTACCACTAGCAATTCTGCATCTACACTTTGTAGCATATCCAGCTCCTGTGTCTGTATTCCATTGCACCCCTAGCAATACAACCCCAACAGTCTACGGCATATCCAAATCCGGTGTCTGCAGATGTTACACCTCTGTGTCTGATCTAGTCTCCTGGCCCATTGGTTCTCTGGCTTTTCAGCACTGCCTCTTCTGGACTATACTACCATTGACCATCCTCATCATCTGTGGCTTCATGAGTAATACTTGCTATAACTGCCATATTCTGTTGACTTGCATTTGATGCCTTACCATTTATTGCATCCCTAACCTGTATAACCTGTGTATTAATAAACCACTTCGTTCCACTTACACTCTCTCAGTGATTTTTATACTGGGAATCCTGACAGAGAGTAATAGAGTGATACAATGGTGCAAAGTAACACACACAAACATCTGGCAACCCAGTGACCAGGCTACCAGGTTAATATAGCAGCTGAATATGGACATGGATGATGATGCAACAACTGAACCTATAAAAGTCTCATCTTCATGCCAACACTCCAGAAGCAAGTGAGTTATATTTGTGTGACAATCCTTTGTAATGACAGTAGTAATGAATCTTTTTTTAGCCTTGGTCTTATAGACAACCTGCTCTTGAGGCCAAGTAGCAGGAACCATTAAAGGAGCAGCAGTTTTTGCCATTCGCTTCCCTCCTGCCTCCATACCTGTTCTTCCGCTCCATCTCTACTGTATTTGCCTGCCTGGTGTTTCTGAAGTACTGGTACTTTGTGTTTATTGTTCTGTACTGTTTTACTCTGTATAGTCTACTGTTCGTACTATGTACGGCACTGCGGAAACCTTGTGGCGCCTTACAAATAAACAATAATAATAATAATAATTCTGGCCAAACCAATCAGATTTTTAAATAATGCATGAAGCCCTTTACACCATCCACAAAGAAAAGCTCTTCATTGAAGACTTAACACTACAAATGCAATCCCTTCCAGTCTCCATCTAGACTTCTGCAAACTACCAACCCTAGATCAATCCTCAATTCTGCATTTGAATAGAGAACACAATAGAACTCAAGGGTACCTTAAAAACCTCCAAATTGCCTAAGGTCTCCTGACCATGATGGATACACTATGTCTTACTACAAAACCAACCTTTATAAGCACTTTTCTCCTCATTCACAACAAGTGTTTAATAATGTAAGGGGAACATGCTATACAGGCCAAGATTATAGTAATATCATAGTCAAAATTTTTTATTAATTGCACTAATTATCATCTCATCTACTTTTTTAACACTGACCTAAAGTATTTTGCAAAAGTTTTAGCCGGGAGATTGAATCTCCTGTTGTCTGATTGACCCAGATTCAATTGTCTCAGATCAAGTGGGCTCTATCCCACAAAATAAAGCCTCAGACAAAAAAAAGAGGAAGATTAATTTAATATGTGATGTAAACAAACACAAAATACCTTCTTAGATCCTTGCTTTGATTGCTTACAAAGATGTTTGATAAAGTTTCAAGGCTTTATGCTGCAAAACTTGCAAGTTTTTGACTATCAAGGAGAATTCTATTAGGCTATATTATTATTGTACCACATTTTTTCCGATTTCTGTTACGATCAATGGTATCACCTAAGAGTCATTCAAATTGGTTAATGGGAAAAGACAGAGATGCCACCACCCTATGCTGATATTTGCCCTAACAATAGAAACTGACTGTCAAAATTAGGTTTAATTCAGGCATATGAGGGGGTAGAGATCCCTGAACTCTTCCACTTCATATTCCAAATGACACAAAAAAGTAATGGAGCTCAACTTTTAATTCTAGTGGAAACCATAAGAATTTAATTATTAATAGATATCTGCATTTATACCTTGCAGATCCAGACCCCCCTTCTTGATCAACAAGGTCACCAAGCCTTAGTCACTTGTACCCCACTTAATATATTGTGGTTTGGAAGACTCAATGCCATGGACATGAATGTACTCCCACACTTCATATATCTTTTTCAGACCCTATCTGTTAATATCACACTCTCGACACTACACACACAAGCTGAAACAAATTGATATGGAGGTGCAAGAAATCTAGGCATAAGTGCCTTCTTATGTTGTTTTTCCAAAAACAACTTATTGGAGACTTTAAAGTGTCTATATTAAAATAAGCTTGAACCACATAAATTTTCTAAAATTTGTTTGCTCTACTTGCAGCACACAATGCTTACCCTATTAAACCGTATGCATTGTGTAGTTGTGTGAGACATTATTTCTGTCTGTGCCATTTTTTAGAATGTTACCATCCTGAATGAGGAAATGGACATTGTGCTGGAGGAATATTAAGAGCTAAATCTCAAGCATTGTCCCAAGGAGGGTTTGAGTTGATGTTATCCAACTATACTTAAGTTGAGCAATTTATGCTGCATTAATTTATGCTCATTTGTCAAGCAAATCTGTAATGAATAAATTAAAAAGGTTAATATATTTTTGTAATAATTTTCAACATAATTTATTTTTGATAAAAAAGTTTTTTGAAAAATTGTTATCCAGATTTTTTTCTATTTGATTTTCTAAATATATTACCCCCATGCCCAATGTTGTTATTGTGTCTATGCACCAGAGCAGTGGGGGCTACAAGAGTAGCTGAACGTAGCCCAGGCTCACAGGGGCTAGATACACTTGTTGTCTAAAATTCCTGTTTTGAATGCCCTTCATCTCCTGGACTGATGTGTCAATGGTATGCAGCACATACTCTTGTTGCTCCATTAAACCCCTCATCACCTTGTGTCTTGTCCCTACTGCATGTTTTCGTCCATGATTTCCACACTCAAATGGGAAAGTGACAGTCAATAGGTGAGATTAACCCCTCTTGTGACACATCATCTTGAGTGTTGTGGCCATCTTAAAGTGTGTTTGTTCCTTTTGTATCTATGAAAGTTATAAGCCTTCTAACAGAAACCACAATGTAATTTAGCTACTTGTTTTGAGATTCAACTTAATTATTTTAACCTTTTTTAACTACAAAACCAAAATTGTTTAAGTAAAATGATACCAGTTCCTAAAAATTACATTCTAATGTTATTATTATATGAAACAATTTCTGAAAACTTTCCTGACAGGATTTCTGGAAACAGATGTAACTAAACTTGCTTTATGTATAGCCAGCTTCTTTGTCAATAGCAGGTTAATTTATAAGTACTCTAAAATTAAAAATGATACATTTATGGCGAAATTCTAAGAAATTCTAATAACGCTCATTTAGTACAAGGTTGTTTTTGTTAAACAAAAAGGTGACATGTAAGAAGGTAGTAATAATGAACATTACAATTAGCAGCTATTTAGCAAAGTTATATAAATATATATATATATACATACAGAAAAACAGTTTTTCTACTTACAGTGTGGACTACGCTGACTAACTTGACCTCTTGCGTGCCTATGTAGGTCAACGCTGTTTACTCAAGAGGTAGTGTGCCCTGATCTTTTCCTTCAGATGCCTCTTGAAATCCTGACACCTCTTTTTATACATAAGTAATTGTGTATTGTATAGATGCCACAGTATTGACCTGCTGCATTATTTTCTCACAGTTTCTGTTTTAGCCCAAGTAGTTAGCTGCCTGTTGGTATTGAGCAGCTTATCCACCACATTGTTAACAAGGACACTACAGGCTGTGTGTCTTTTAGTATAGTGAATGTGTTTTTTTCATTCTTTACTATGTGGCACTAGAGGTCCTAGCAGGACATGGATGCCAAAACATGAAGGCATGCGCGTGCTTATAGTTCTACAAATGTCAGTATGCTCCTGCAACCATGGGTGTGCTGACATTAGTAGTTCTACAGGGACCAGCATACCCAACCATGGCTGCCAGGGCTTGCAGGGATCAGTAGGGTCACTTCTTAAAATACTATTTATTTACAGTTAACAATAATTACCCCAACAGACCATCCAGATGTGTTTGAATCTATCCCAGTGCTATCAGCTTGGGGCTGTTTTGTTTCTTGAGAGGGGTTGCCTTGTTTTTTGGTCTTGATTCCTCTAGGGAATTCAGCCCCATGCTACACTGTTTGTAACAGGAAACAGGCTTATCTGCTGATGTAGCCTATCCAGCATAGGCCTTATCTTAAGGAAGTGCACCACAATTACGTGTGTATTCCTTTGCACTTTTACAGCTTTGTTCCATCTCTCCAGGCCTCACGTGCAACTTACTTAATGTAAGTTGCACACAGTAAAACAAATAAGGATTTTGCTCATGAAAATTGCCCATATGTCCAACTCTACATGAGTTTACTTTACCTGTTTGTAATTCAAAGTTTCTGGATAGGTTACCCAAAAGACTTCTTACATATGCAGCTTATTTTACTTATCACCCAAGATCTGCCTCCAGAAGAATGCTAATGGATCTTAAATATAATATGAAATCTGAATGTTCTACCTTCTATCTGACTCCCCATTTCTGTGAAAAACCTACCTACACTTAAAATTATCACCTTTGAATACAACTGTCTTTGGCTCTATATGCATATTTGTATTTGTAATGCTTAATGAATTGTGTATGTAATTAGGTCACAACTGCATATGTTATATTTAGGACTTATTTGAAAATAAAATGTCACTCTCTATAATACTTCCTGCTCATTATTTTATAAATAAATAACTTATTTTATATACACATTCTACTGAGCTAATGAGAAGTCCTTACCTTGATTTTGATAAAGGACTAATCCTATGCTTCACTCTGATGTCTTACTTTTTTAGAATTAGGGGAGGAAAGATCAGACCTATTTTAGAACTTAAGATACATTTATAACTTCAGCAGGTGTATGCAGGTTAAGACTGGCAGATATGTTAGGTACAGTTGTAAAACTTTGAGTTACCGATTCAGAACTTTGATTAATATCATTGCTATAAAGTTATGTTTCAGATTAGCATAAATGAATGGATTTATAAAAGGTTCACCTAATATAACTTATCTTCAATATATTTTTTGGGGATATCTAACTTAAGACTGCATAGGTTTTGTACTATATTCAATATATCAGTTTAAGGTGCAGAAATAGGAATGTCTGTGTGAAGCTCTAGTTACTACAATTGAAGGATTTATATTCTTCATAAACTACTGTTTAAATATGTAAATCTTGTTTCTTTTAGATTTAAATGAAACTGACTTTATTTTTCCCCTCATTCAGGCTGTGGATAAATTAAGGACACAGCTTAGGGCTTGTTAAAATATGAAGCACTATCAAAACAAATATCAATTTAATGCTTTTTGTTTTGAAGTTGAAACAGATGGTGTAAGGTTAGATCCTTCATTTAGATAGATGTTGTGATTTAGCAGATGCTGTTGATGCTGCTGTCCACATTTTTATGATAAGATGTTTAGGTGATTTTTGGTTCTAACTTTAAGGAAACATAGTCCATTACCAGAACTTAGATACAAATAGGCATTTCTAATGCATCTGGTTTAGCTTGTAATGTGCAGTCTTTTAATATAAGGAAACCCAATCTATTCATCATTTTATTATTTATCATGTTAGGAAAAAATAAGAACAACTATTGCACTTTGCAGCTTTTAGAAACAATTAAAAAAAAACTTTTTTTTTAAACTGCTTTATGGAAAATGTAGTTTTGATTTGTTTTTCTTAACCATAATGACTGAGGCATTTGTTTACATTTTGCATTGTGTTGGCTTTTACTGGCTTTGCTGGGGATACATTTGTATTTCTATTTACTACTTACCAAGAATTTTATATTTTTTTTGCTCTGTTTAGATTCACTTAATTTCTCTCCACTATTATTTTTCTTACAAAATGCAGGTTCCTATAATGCTTCTCTTATTTACTTATGTTCTCATTTAATTCTGCAACTTATAATGTTTATAGAGATATCAGAAGTTTGTATCCATATAGTATGTAGATTTATTTAATATCATAAGGTGTGTCTGTGTTGGGTTTTGTGTTTTTTTTGTAACTTTAAAAAAGATTTTATTTATTATTGATCCCTGTTTATGAATGCTCATGTATGTATTAACATGCAATAGTTTAGGTCTATATTGAATTATGTAAATACATCCACAGCATCCTCCACCTGCACTAAACCTATGTGATTGCATCACTGGCAGTGGCTCATTGTGACATAGTGACCTCACTGAATTCCTAAAGTTAGCTGTTGCTGATGGATAAGATCTTGTGCACATGGGTGCTTGCTGCTATAATGACTGTTAGAGCCAAAAATAAACGTTTACCATTTAAGTAGGAATAAAGTCTGTGTGTACTGAAAATTTGACTAGCACAAATAATTTGGGAAACCAAACTAAAAAAAATCTAGAGGATTCATGTGAAATTTAAATGTTTCATGTAATTTCAATTAGTCCAGATATAAGCTGCATTTCTGTAAAATGCAGGCATACAACATTCATCTGAATGAATTACAATACAGCATGTGTACGTTACACAATTTTTAAAAGTTATTAAGAGTAATATGAAAACAGCTCTAATAATTGTATAATACATACATCTATACTAACCTGTGTATTCTGTACTGGTTGTGATGCGGAATGTAAATTCAAACGTTAAACAGTATTCCCAATAAAACATAATTTTGCTATTTTTTGGCATGCATGAGAAATTACTGTCAAATTTTTACTTTTTAACTTCTTACAGGATAAATTAGGTGCTCCCTATTCATTGTGCATTTATGTTTGAACTCTTTTATTAGCTAGATTATCAACAGAATGGACCGCACGGAGAGTTGGCCGCAAGTTTTACTTGCATAGCATAAAATAAGAATTTTACTACTGTGTATGGCCACAAAATATTTAAGCTTGTGGTCGCATGCAAAGTCAATCACATCTTTCATATACGACTCCTATAAAGGCGCTTCAGGGAGGCAAGGGCTATGCAAGTGTATAAAAAGAGTGTGTTCAAGTAAATAGATCTGATGTAGACTTGAACACATTCATAGATATACCTGTCAGGAAACGCATCTGTTGTGGGTGCTTTACCCCTGCTCTAAGTTACAAACTGATAAAGATTATGATCACTTCAGCATACTATGTAGAATGTGTCTTTCTTTGGATGCAATTTACACCTGCATTTTAGATGCAAATGGTGTCCAACTCCAAATACATCCCAATGTGCGCACACCTAGTTTCAAATGTATAATACAAAAATGAGACATATATATAATTACCTTTATGTTATATGCAACAAGACCATTGCTTACTTAGTTTCTGGAATATATCACTGAAATGCAAACCCTTGTTATGTCTGCTTTACTCTGTAGTTCTGTGCGGATACACACACTCGCACATGTGCACACACAAATTCTCTGAAATGTCCTGCCGCACCTTAGCGAGCCATATACTAGCTTTTTGTACTTTAATGTTACAGTTTATGTTTAGAAAAATAATGTCAGTTTATTTTTAAATAATTTTGTGTAAACTTAAAGCGGCAATGGCAGGACCCGGCAACTGGACAATTTACTCTAAGGGTTAGGGTTAGGCGCTGGGTCCTGCCATTGTCACTTTAAATTCCAAAATCTCAATGTCGCTCTGTTTGTTTATGTCAAATTTAAGTGCCGCCTTTCAGTATGTTCGCAATTTATACCAGTCTGAATTCCAGTATGTTCGGAAATGTCCTCTGTCTATGTTAATGAAAGTCTGCTTTTAAACCATGTCTATGTTATTGTAATAGGAATTGTTTTGTCTATATCCTTGTTGCCGGTCTTAAAAGCGTTGGAATAGAAAGCACCATTGTAATTATAATAGTTCAATAGAAGTTATCCACTCTACTCATAGTCAAAGACAATGGGACATTTATGATGCTGATTGCCCTGTAGATCTGTTGACTTCTATGACATTTGTCTTGTTTGATTTGCATGGTGGTTATGATTTAATCCAATCATTAGTTTTTATCCCATTTTTTCTTTATTCATTTGTCTCAAATATACAATCCCTTTTTGTACTTGTGGTATATTTCAATAATAATTTATGTGTCTATCTTTCATTATTCATCCCAAATGATTTTTAAAACAAATTTAGAAATAAAAAGTAAACTCTTTCTTTGCTCTTTAGCAAAATAAGATGATATATACAAGTGATTAATTGTGGTGCTGGTGAAAAAAACAACAGTGGGAAGACTGCATATACATGTATTTAACTATTTTATATATCTATTTTATATTTGTCAATGATTAGGGATGTGTATACACTAATTAAATATTTCTGAATAACATCTTGTTACAACATTTGGTTCTCAGACCTTAAAGTATGATAACTCAGCAAGCTCATAGGTCCTGTTTAATTTGGCAACACTTGTGAGTATTATTTCCTTTTTAGTCTGCTTATTATGATATGTTTAATTTATAATTTTATATTGATAATAGAGATGTGGTTTTAGCTCTAAACCGTTTTCGTGTTTTGGTTTTAGATGTGGTTTTGGTTATAAACCATCTTCGTGTTTGGTTTTGTTACTAGTTTGCCCAAAATCCTGAAAGGCTTTGGTTTTGGTTTGTTTTTGGATCTGTGGAGATTAAAATATCAATCTCGATTCGTCCTTTTGATTAAGTTCAAGTATGGTATCTGATCCAGTACTGTTGGTTCTGGACGACCTAAAAGAACAGGCAGTCAGCTAGGAAATGTATAGCTAGTTAGCCAGGTTTGCGTTTACAGCTACTATTATTACAACAGAATCCTCATTAATAGCTTACTGGCTTACTCGCTGTTAGAATCCATGGGGGTTCATTTATAATAGGACAAACACAGTGTAATTGGAATCCTACTGGACTGTCTTTCTATAATAGCTTTGAATTAGAGACCTCAGTTTTCAGTGTCCAATAATTAGGATAATATTTTATTATAGATATCTTAAGGGGGGCATTCTATCATATAGCATAATCAGAGATTAACCAGGAAGATCCTTTTTTGGTTATTTGTTACCATAATAAGGAATATATCTTGTTGACTGGACGTTGCTTCCCAGACCACTGCTCCTATTTAGCAATAAATTACCCCATATCCAAGAGTTTCACCACTCTATCAATTTCTTGATAGATTTAGATTATGGATGGTTGTTTGGAATTATGTAGGAATGCATGATATCTTATTAGTAGCCTATTAAGGGATAATTCATATAATCGTGACAATATGACATGTTGCAACATGCAATAAACACAGTATATATGAAACACACAACGAGGCTGGTGGCAGAGCTACCATTTTAATCACTCCCTCTTTTTATTCATTATCACTTACCTGGTTTTAATATTACGCTACCAATTTTTGCTCAGGAATTTTGGAAATTCCTATGCCTCCTTCATATTTTACCTCAATAACAATAAAGATTATAGTTTTAATGAATACTATTTATTGAATCATAGAGTGCCTATATGAGTCATGTTTTCCTCTTTCTTCTTTTAGATATCAATCATCATCAGTGTGGCTTTCAGAGAAAAGGGAAGTTTTTTTCTGGTAGTAACATTTTTAGGTGAATCCGAAGCAGGGAACGTTCATAATGATCTTGAGCCTATTGCTCCATCACAAGGAGCTGTTTGCATCTCTGAAGATTTGTGTCATTTGGAATGAAAGACATTGCATATGATTTAAACTAGGATCAAGCATGGTTGCTAAAATTTAGTGATTCAATTTCAAGATGCTACAAACCCTTGGGTCCTGGCGAAGTGAATAAAGAACTTGATCTACAAGCCCAGCACACTTTGCAGAATTGCTAAAATTCATGCCCTTCTTCAGCTTTTACAGCTGCCAAACATTTCTTCAATCGGAATCACTTGCTGTCATCATGCTGATCTAATCAGAGATCTCCAGCATCGTCTTGAAGGTAAGTCTATTAATTTTCAATTCGATTTTGCAGCATTTCAGATTTTTTTGTAGGGTTTGTCCATATCGCCATAGTGGTAATCATTTTTACGATTACCACTGTTACAAAGAACCTCCACGCCACCCATGAGGAGTTTGCCAACCTGCTGCAGGAGTCAGCCAGGAAGTGGGTGTGCGGAGCAGGTGTCCAGACGTGGAGGAGGTAATAGACTTAATGTGCCAATAGTATTTCACCTCCGGTGCGCACCGGAGGTGAAAGAATGGGTGCTGGACAGGAAACCAGCCGCCCTGGAAGCCGCCTCCCAGTTGGTGGATCATTATGTGGCAGTGAGGCCACACTGGCAAAAGTGCCAGGCTCACAGCCAGCACCAATGGACTGTACCATCAGGGGGACATCCCTCTACTTCTCATTCCCAAAATCAAGTACCTAACTCTTTGGGTACCCCTCGCCAGCCAATACCCCACCCTGTCCCTGGGAGTTATCAGAGACCATTGGAGCACAGGCTGAAGAGAAAGTGCTACAACTGCTGGAAGACTGGTCACCTATGGATGGACTGTCCCACAGCCCCAGCACCCCAGGCTCATGTCCATAATCTGAGTCCTGGGACCCAACTAACTTGCTTAACTGGCAACTGTGAGCCAGTAGAGCCAGTAGTTTCTACCCCTGCCAGCCTAATGGAGTGTGGTGTGTTTGAAGGTGACTTGGAGGTAAGAGTCACCAGTGTGTCCAAAAGACCACCAAAAACATGTGGAGGACCCTGCAGTCGGTCCAATTGGGACCCCTGAAGGGTGAAGGACTGAGAGATTCAGTGGCTTCAATTACTGTTGTGAGTCTTATTAATCCTGCTGCAGTATTGTAGGGTCGCACTGTCAAATTTACTGTGGAATGGAGAAGTAGGTGCCTGTTGCAAGGGTGTATCTGGATTAGGGAGATGGCCAGGAGTTGCGAGATGATCTTAGGCAACGATGTTGGGGGTGGAATTGTGACCGCATTTCTCAACTCTATTACCCGCAGCCAAGCTGCTAAATTACAGTTTTCAGGATCTACACCTGCACCACCCAGCCCAGAGGAAAAGACCACATCTGCTATTTCTTCAGGAAACAGTCAGCGCTTTGCCTCTGGAAAGACTACGTCCCCTTGCAACGCAGAGGATGTTGTCTCTTGCCAAACTGATCTTGTGAGGGTGCCCGGTGATGCTCCTGTCCCTATCAGTTAGGTAAGATTGGGTGTGCATGTCTGACTGTTAGGGCAGAGAAGTGCCAGATGGGAATGTCAGAGGTATAGTACCTGGGTCATCATGTGGGAGGATGTAGGGTTAGGTCAGAACCAGCTAAGGTAGAGACAATCCGAGACTGGCCCCAGCCCATGACCTAGTTACAGATACTGGCATTCTTAACTACTGCAGGGTACTACAGACATTCTATCCCAGAATTTAGTACTGTAGCGAAGCCCCTGACAGATCTCACTAAGAAAAATCTCCCTAAAGTAGTTGACTAGACACCCGCTTGTGAGCTGGCATTTCAGTCGTTAAAGGAAGCCCTTGTTCGTGCTCCAGTACTGTTGGTGCCCAATTATGACAAGGACCTTATTGCGCAAAATGACGCTTCACAGTATGGACTGGAAGCAGTACTTAGTCAGGTGCACCCTGTGAGCCTATTTGAGCAGAAAACTGCTAAACCGGGATGTGGGGTATGCCACATTTGAGAAGGAATGTTTTGCCATTGTGTGGGCAGTTAAAAAACTTCAACCTTATTTGTTTGGACGACATTTTACTGTGGTGACTGATCATAATCCTTTAAAGTGGTTACAACACACCTCAGGGAAAAATGGCAGATTGCTGCGCTGGAGCCTTGATCTTCAAACTTATGACTTTCACATAATTCACAAGCAAGGAAAGTCTCACAGCAATGCGGATGCACTGTCTTGGCATGAAGAGCTGAATCCCCAGGTCACCCCCGGTAACCCTAAGAACTGCGGGACTAGGAGCTAAATCGTTGAAAAATGGCACACTGGTTGCCCGCATGGACAAGGGGGGAGGGGTGTGACTGGATCACTTATAAGTAACTTATGGTATAAATTTATTTAAAGGAAATAGTGCAGGGTGCTATTTATATAATTGCAAATGCACTTTTTTTTATATTGTGTATATTTTGGTAAGGGAAATCTTATTTCTGAGACCAGGGAAGAAAAGCATTTGTTTTAACTTAGCTAGAGAAAATGCACTCATGTCTGAGGTATATGTTTGATTTCTGACAAGCATTTATTTCAGGAAGTCTGTGTGTAGTTGCCAGAGGATGTCCTCATTAAGGCTAATTAAGTCTATTCACATTGAGTGACCAACACTTGAACACACCACAGGAGGTCGTTACTGTGAGCTCCTGAATGGCTTTTAAGTATATATTGCATTTAAAATCTAAGAACATCCTGAGATCTGATGGAAATCTGAGGAAATCAGTTTGATGTGGAAGATAAATTGTGTTAGATGCAGGATTAGAGTACTTCCTAATGTTCATGTTTGAATGAAATATTGCAGTCTGTGCGGAGCCTTCTGTGATCAGGAGACTGGCTTACCCCCTGCCAAGACTAGTCTCTAAAACTGTTTAAAAAGAGAACCCTTGTACACTGAAATTTATCTTTCCGATGCTCCATCTGACCTGACCACTGATACCTCTAATCAGTGGAACTGTCCTTGTCAGGACACTTGAGCTAAATAAACATCACTCTGCTTCAAGACCCTGCTTGACAACTTCTTCAATATTGCTGTATTCCTGTAACCTACAGATTATACCCTAAATCTAATCCGTCCTCTGGCTGTTCTGATGTTTGGACCCAGCTCCTAGTAACACCGATCTGCCCGCTACCCAGCAGCTCTGGCCAGTGTGCTAGACCAGGGGACATCCATCCACAGCACCCTGATCCATAGTAAGCGGTGTCACACCATCCAATATTAACATAACTGTCATGGCTTTAGTGATTTTCTGGGCAATAGGATGCTGACTATTTTATTTGGTTCTTCTTTTAAATGCTTGCTTCACAGACAGTTGTGTAAAAATATGCATAGTCTTCTTGTTCCCCTTCTGTATACTTGTATCACATACAGCAGTAGCAGCTGTGGCGTGCAAGGATGTCTCTTGGGAAGCATGGATTGCATTAGGGGAGTCATTTGGAATTTGAAAAATGGATGCTGTACTACGTAATAATAATGAAGAGGTCGATGGTGAAAGTGTTGATGTTGGTGAGGATTGCAACTGTCAGTCCATTTGGTTGGTAACTGATGCTGGGCTGCTTGTTACTATATACAATTTGCCACGTTTGGAAACATGACTTGAATTAACTTGCATGCATCAATTGAAGTGTGCATGCCAGCAGGTTATTTTTTCTGGGTCATGTGCAGATGATCACCAGGAAGAAGGAGGGGTCACATACTACCTTCACAGTAGTATTAGGGTCAATTGGAAGCCCCATCCTCTATCACAGAGGAGGTAGACTTTTGCATTGCATCGCAAACAAGGTAAGTGTCAGTAATTGTGTTGATACAACTTTAGGCATCGCAGCTGCAATACATTTTGTTGCCTATTACAGTACACATTGCATAAACCATAATCCTTCTGTAAGTGTGTAGGTGCTTTTTTCTTTGAACCCCAGCCGATCTCACTGGCGTGCCAATTTGTCTGTTACTTATATTATATATCATTATGTATCATTACATTCATATGAAGAAATATATGTCATGTCTACAATAATATTTGAAAAGAACTTTGAGCTCTAGCTAGCTCACTTTTAAAACAATTTGAGCTTCTGGCTCTGTGAATGGCCTATAACCACACACCACTGACCATTTGATTGGCTTGAAAGAGAGTAGCTCTGAATGAAGGATAGCCACACACCTCTGCTCTCTGATTGGGGTACTGTTTTTATTGAAACCTAGTGAGCCTAGCTCCAAGTCACCCCTGATGAAGTCTATGTAAAGAACTGTATCTGGTTATGGCTTGGTGTACTACCAGACTCCAGACTAGCTCTTCCTTGGAATTGTGTTCCTTTTGTTTGCATAGTGGTGTCTTCTGAACTTCAAATCTGAAAAGCAACTTCATTGTATCTTTTTGGTATGCATTGTTGTTCTTTGCTTAATAAGCTGTTTCATAAACTTTTAATGCAATATGAAGTATTCATTTCTACTGTTTTACAGATCTGTTAAGCACATAAGGATTTGACTAATTTAAAGGTTAAGATGCAGAGTTGTTGGAAGTTTTAGCCTGTAATGCTATCTGGATATTATTTTTATTGATAAGCTTGATATCTCTTAAAGGAGCAGCATAAAATATGAACAGTTATTTATGTAGCCGGAGCTTGTATGTTAAACAAAGACACGCAATAATATGAAGGGTTACTAAATTACAGATTATTTGAAAGATTTTTTTTCTATTTATTGACCACTGCTTCTGTTTCTGTGCCTGCATTATTATTTTGTTGCCTAATTCTTCTTTCTATCCTTCTCTGCAATTATATATCTACCTACCACTTGTATTTATAATCCCTTCATATTTTCTATATTATAAATATTTCATTTGTGTGAGGATTTTATCTCATTTGCCAGCCTTCCTTTTGTACAGTACCTTTAATTTTGAAACATCTCTCTGCTAATGTTAAGTAGTTTAAATGGATAGAAATATAATGGGATATCATGTCATATGTTAATTTGTTTGAAATGTCAGATATCTACATAGAAAATGTGAGCAGTGCAGTGGCATTTTCTTTGCAATAGGAACAGAATGTATTTACAAATTAATTTCTGAAATGTCTGAAATTAAAAAACACGTTTCTTAAATGTGTTATTTTAATGTCTCATTGACTACATATTCATTGAAGCATTTAAGTAATTTTATTACATACATACCACATAAAGATTAATTCCACCAGCAAAGTTCAACATGAAATTATTTAGGAACAAGTATTTTGTGTACAGCATCACTTTTTTCTGATAGCTTAAAAATAGGCTGAGAAATCACTACCTACTTTATCTGTTCTAGCAGCTAGTCATGGCAGTTCTGCTCTACTTTATTTTGTATATGTTTTGTTTTTTTTAGTTTAATGTACTATAAGGCAAGCTAACATTTGAATTTGAAAATTATGATTTAATAGGGTGTTTCGTGATTATTCTATCAAATACCCTGGAATTTCATTGATTTATTTAATGTGAAATAAATTCAGTGTTTGGAACTACAGGGTACAATGGGACCTGAATACCAGGTCATGCTGGAGATTGTAGCTCTTCAAGCACCACCATGCTCTGGCAGCCACTACCACCAATGAGTATGCTAGCACTTGTAGTTCTACAATTGCCCAAGCAGTGTGCTGCCAGGACTTGCTTACATTAATCTAATGTTTTACTACATTTTTCCTATTACCCCAACCACCACCGGCCAAGGCATTTTGAAAGAGCTCCAGTGTTATTCATCACAAGGCTGGTTTTCCCTAGCGAGGGCACATTTTTTGCAGTCTAATTCCCTTAGGGAATTCAGCCCCATGCTGAATGGGATTGGGCTGGATCACATTTTGACAGGGCAACCTATTGCTTTGGGCCTTGCGCACATTGGTGCAGGTTATCGGTTTTGCTACCTGTCACTTTAATTCACTTATTTATTTTGAAAGGGGCACTGGATTTTATGAATAACTTTCCCATGATGTGTAAGACTCCTACAAGTAGCCACTATTGATACTACATTCAAATCAGTAATGCTGATTTAAACATTAAGGTATTGTATCTTAATGCAAAACTGTAACTCAGGAATGACCTGACTCATTAACATCATGATGTGTGGGTGTCATGCTAAGGCTTGCAACATCTGGAAGTGAACAATGTTCCAAATAACAGTATAGTTGTAGTAAGAAGCAGTAACTCTGTATAGAAAATTGTTAATTCTTAGAGATGAGCTAAGCCACTTACCAAATATTAAATCCCTCTGAATTTCAGAAATCTAGAGTCAGTGAATTGCAAAATTGTTTTTTAAAATGTAATTTTTGGAACAATATTGTAAACAAACTTCAATACCTTCAAATGTAGTTTAAATACTATATTAAACAGTAATAAAAGAAAAATGATTAATTCCCTCAAAAATACAATATATTTTATTTTAAAAGTCCATGCTTAAAAAACTTTAAATTAAAAAGAAGAAATTTATTTTGCATGTTAATCGCAAATTGTGCTATTACAATCTTACACTGTTGTTATTAGATATCTTACTCATGATTGTTCTATAGCAGTGATAACTGCCAAATAACAAAATATCATAGGAATATTAAATGACACATTTTATCCTCCTAATGAGATAAAACTATAAAGTTTTTTTCTAAACACACTAATCTATCTATCTATCTATCTATCTATCTATCTATCTATCTATCTATCTATCTATCTATCTATCCAGTATATATGTCTAGTATCCTAATTTAAGTGGAGCAGAACAAGGAAAGAATAATATCCTCAGATGGAAGGGACACTTTGATGGCAACAAACTCAACTTGATCTTTCAAAATGATATTAAGTTTCTGTGTGTTTCAGTTTTATTTGCTAGGCTCAAACGGTTTATCATCTCTTCAGTCAGTCTGATCCCTTGCTACTAAAAGTTGAATAGTGAGAGTAATAGAAAGAGACGCAAACAAAGGCAGACAAATACATATTTCAAACAGGTATTAGTTCCTTTGATAGGACAAGTTCAATAATCAAAACAATTTTAACAAGTCTCCTGATAAATGCTATGAGACAACATGAGTATAACTAAATGAAAGGGAAAATATGTTACAATGTCATGTTTATGAGATAGGACCTAAGACTGATTAATCAAAATGCTCTTGGATTGGGTTGTAAAGGTTGTGATTCTATATTTCCCATCAGAGTAAAATAGTTTTAACATATTTTAGTCTCTGTGTTAATCTGAATACATAAATGTAAGTTGCAATTCAAAACAAACCTTGTTCAGTGTCTTACCCTTCAGTTTTGTTTGGTTGTGTATAATTGTTGTTACCCAGAAAATCTCATCAGTTAATTCTTATTTGCATATTGTTCAAGTTAGTGCCCAACGAGAAAACAGGAAATGGCCTTTACTTTGAAATCTGGATGTTTGGCAATATGAATTAGATTGCCAAATCTACCCGTTTTGTGCAGTTTCAGACTCGGTACACACTGAAGAATTTTCCCACCAACGTGTTATCTACAACAATGTAGCTACGACTGAACAACTGATCTGTCAGGCGTACACACTACGCGTACACACTAGACACGATTTATCTTCAGATCTGTATTCTACATATGGTCCTTTAGTGGTTTAGAGAATAACAGCATATTATTTATTCATTCACTCATGATTAAAACCCGATTGTTATAAATATACACATGTCATAGCAAATTTCGTTAGCTTCGGTGACTCTGAGCCAAAATATTCAGTGTCAGAACAAAATATTCCATCTACAACACTCTCTACATTTATTCACAGGGACATGTTCATTGCCGGCATCGGTTGAAAAGAGCATGACTCTGAAAGCTCTATGGAGATTGTGAACATGAGCGCATACTCACTGCACAATCAGAAGGTGATCAGAACGAGATTATGAAACTGTACGACCAACCAAATGAAACGACGATCGGCACTTTGAAATGACTTTCCTTCATCGTGTAGGTATACACACTAACGCAATATCTGACTGAACAATCGTATATAGTACATAAAAAAGTGTTTCAGAAAATGTTAAACTTTCAATAAAATCTGGAAAAACAAGAAAATACAAAAAATGTCCATGACATCAACCCAAAATATGGACAAGGACGCATTTTATATAGGTGTCACTCAATCAGGTAGTATTGCTCAAATGTCACACAGAATATATGTGGCTCTAAACCCACTTAATATGCTTAATCCCTCAATCACTCAGTCCATCCCATGCCTTTTGTTTCCTTAGTCCCAGTGGGCAAAAAAAAAATACTTGATGAGCAGTTATATTTTTGGGACTATATGTCAGAACTTGAAAAAAGTGCATGCATCTGCTATTGCTATACACGGGAAAATGTGCCAATTAAACTGAGTATCTGTGGCTAAGCTAATTACTTGAAAGTAACTATGGAAATAATCATGGAACATATTTTGTTTCCTAATTTTTGCTTGTTTTCCTCAACATGTAGCTTTAAAATTTAAAGATATTAACTGCAATTTACTGTTCAAAGAAAGCCAAACATGTCTTGTCAAAATATAATTTAGATAGACTAAATAATACAGTATGGTATTCCCATTCAAACAGATACATCTCAAAAAGTGAAATTTGTTTGACGCAGGAGTAAAAATCCTCCAGACATTAATAGTTAAAGAGGATTTGTCACCAGAGGGAGAGAAGACACAGCTCTAGTCTTACATTACAAAATGTTTGTCTGGGAAGAGTAAGGGGCCTATTTATCAACATATTAATGATATCTGAAGATGGTGTTAGCCTGTGTAGTCTATGGGAAGAATAGTGCAGGAGAGGGATGTTTGGATCCTTCCCTGACAGGTTTCATGCACTTCAAATTGTGAATTCTGCCTGTGTGGTGGGACAGGCTTCTATCGGAGCTACTATCTTGGCTGAACAATGTTAATAAATAGAAATGTTTTATAATTTCTTATCAAAGTGTTAAGAAATTATAACTAATGGGCAAAGAATCAGATTGGTCATAAATAATTAATCTCAATGACAAGGGGAGTATTATAATATTATCTTGTCCTTATACAGCTTCATGTGAGGTTGTTTTATTAAATGTGGGTCTGCACCTCCCCAGATATATGGTCTCAAGTGCTAGGATAATTTCATTGAACCACCAATCATTGTGGCTCGAAAAAGGAGATTAGAAGCTCACTTCCTTTGTCATCAGAGTAATAGAGAGATCTGAAATTAAGGCTTTCAGTGCTAAACTAGAGGATTTTTTGTTGACTATATTTTCTTTTCTTTACGCAGCTCTGTCCAGCTGTTAAACCCTTGCAGGTCTGTTTCTATGGTTTTCATAAGGTTATTTAGAAAACTTATTTCGCAAACTACATAGATGAAAAGGGACAGTGAGCAGTGATCAATAGTAAGATATAGTATGAGTCAAGCTCACTCCTCTGGACACCCTTATTTATTCTATTATGCAATGAGCTACAATAAAACATCAATTGAATTACTATATGGTGTGAAATCCTATCAATTAGAAACAAAAAATTGGTCACGAATGTGATCAAGCAAAATCAATGGCACTTACTTTGTTTTGGGATCCTAAAGCAGTAGAACAGATTAAGGAAGATAACCCTTTTGTTAAAGTAAACGGGGGAAACAGTGAAATTCATGGATAAACTGTACATGATAAAGATGAATAGGAAACATAAAGGAGTAAACATGGGCAGGTATTGTCGTACTCTGCTATTAATTTTTTCTTCATGTATTAGATTACCTTGAAAATCAGAAGTCATAGAAAACTGAGACTAAAACAAATACTTATGGAATTTACATTGTAGTAATTAAGTAAGATATGGAAACAATAACATGTTCCAAGTACACTGTATAACAATACCTAGCTATACTATGCAAGCAACTTGTGTGTGCCTTTACAGTTTTGCATCTTGCTTGCTATTGAGGAAAAGAGTTGGACAATTCTTCCATGCAAAGTCAAATGCTGTGATTTACCAGCAACAGGATTCATTTTGTGGCTCAATGCCTATTATTATCATTGATTTTTAAAGTGCTAACATTTATCATTGATGAATTACATGGGGTGGCACATACAGATACAAACAAATTCACTGGGTATAGGAGAGCCTATAAAAGTTTATATTTAATAACTAGATAGTGTTTAAGATCATCATATTATCACGTTAATAATTAAAAGATTCAAAGACACCAGTTTACACTATTTGTGGCTTACCAAGTAATATATCAATTTTAAAATATGCTAATTACTTAATTTGGTAAAAGTAATGTTCAATAATGGTCATTTTATGTATACAACAAAAGCAAACCATTTATAATAAAATTCAATTTTGCCCACTGCTGCCGCTCCCAGACGTTCTTTCTATTCTTCTTATAATTCATTTTCTTTTAAAAAAAAAAGTGTATGACTGAATTTTTTAATTTTGGAATTCAGCAAATCTTGTTAAATTAGTAAATTAAGTGAAATTGTCCAAGCTAGAATTTGTGGCAGGTCATTTTTTTCTAATAATATCAATCATCAGCAGGAGGTAAAACATTCATATTATCCATTATACACATACATTTGTATTTTTACAAGGGAATCAGTACACTCTCTGTTTCATAGAAATAGTCTTAGGTGTCATTCAATAATGGAAATTAAAGAGGTAAAAAGGATACTCACATTTTAACCACACTTAGATAATCAACCACTGAACTAGAGAGCTGAACAATCCTACCACATTTCACATCCTGAATATTAGTAAAAGGGTTCTCATTTTTTAGTTTTGTGTAGTGGTTTCATAGAGATGGTGGGCCTGATTCTTTAAGGAAAGTAAAGCAGTAAAAAAGTGTAACTTTGCACCTTGGAAATACCATGTTGCATTAAACTTGGGGGAGGGCATGTCTTAGATCAACTTTAAATTTCAGTGTATAAATAAAGCTACATGTGTGCTAAATGAAAAAACAGCCAGTTTTTAACTTATGTGCAAAATAATAAACTAATTTGCACCCATTGCATCGCAACATGGTTAGTCCAGAAGAAAATTTACTCTATTTTTGCCTTACTTTCCTTAATGAATCAGGTCCAATGTGTGCAGAACCAGTGAAAGCACCTTGGGCACCCTAGATGCCTTGATTGGATGATCACCAATGGGCACTTCACCCCCCCTCAGTCAACATTTCTTCTTGCCTTGAGTAGAGCAAGCAGAAAGAGAGGGGGGGAGGCATCTTCTGCTACTCTTTATCAGATAGGGAGTGCCTCATCCCAAGCCAATCTTTGATATGGAGGATCAGCAGCCTGCAGCTTTACAGCTAACAAGTGGCTGGCTGCTGCTCCTCCATTTCTCTGGCCAACATAAAGTGCTTTAAGCATATGATGTGTTTTAAACTTACCTTTCTCAGCATACATTTTTTTATATAGTATGCAGAATGACACTTATCTTAAGATGTGTGCAGATCGGCATGACACTGTTATTGTGGGGAATTTCTTAATGCATTTTACATCTACATTTTTTAAGTAAAATGTGTCCAACTCTAAATGAGACCTTTAATCTTAAAGCTAGTCTGACTCTGATGGTTGATTATGGCATTTGATGATGTCTTAAATTGGCAATAGTTTAAATAACAGTCAGAACTAATATAACATGCATTTTGCTTCAATGACAATTTGATTAATGTAAGAAGAAAATAGATTGAACATTCTAAACATGTTCTCAACATATATAAATAAAACAAGAGAAACATATTATCTATGTCTAATTCAATATAAATATTGATATAGCAATGCAAGTCTAAAATGTGAGTGTGTGTATTTATTAAAAAGGACTAGTATTAAAATATATTTGAAACCTGACTTAGTGTGTAATTTAGGGTGTGCGCACAGGCACATTCAGCCCCATTTCCTCTCAGATTAATCTGAGTTCCATACAGCTGCTGTTAAATTGAACAGAATAGAGTTCAAATGTAACTTTAAAAAGGATGAGTGGTTCTTATCATGATTACAAGGGTCATTTACACAGACACTTGAGGCAATACAAGGTAAATGTTTAGCAGAGCATATACAGAAAAAAATACTGCAAGCAGTGTCTATGCTCAGATTAGCGTTCACCTATTTAGCTATGTGGCCATGTGAACCGTACTTGCATTATCATAAGCCTTCCTATAAGCATCCCAAGGTGTGGAGGAACATGAACACAATTTGTATACACCCGTAAAATTCCCTGGAATATAGACATCTCTCCCTCCAAGGAAATCATATTGTTTATGTGTAATGCAAATCAATACCAACAGTTTTAATGGAAAATGCATTTCTGACATTTTTTTAAACTTGTATGTAAGCTATTTAAAAGGGATAAAAGCATTTTCTTTAAATTGAAGTGAAATAATAAAAAAAATACTGTCTTTGCTCTAGTGCAAAAGTTTGGCTTTTTGTTTAAGCTTAACAAACATTCTAACAAATGCTGGAAAAAATATCTAAATAATTAATGTCTCTTCACTTTGGAATACCTGGAGGAATATTCCCCTGTAATTCTTTGTTAGAAGTAATAGCTGCCTAAGAATCAGTGGAAAGTCAGAAAATAGCTTGTGGTCATGTGAACATTTTGATGCCTACTTGATTTTTAAATCCCAATTTCAAAGCTTTGAGTGTCTGACTCCAATAAAAATACATTTTTGACAGCTCTGGGCAAAGAAAATCAATTGGCTTTAGATGTTATGAAATTGATTTGGTTAGCTAAAACGTACTATAATGATAATTTTAACAGGGCTAGTTTGCTTCTAGGGACATTTTGTAGACTTTTTTTTTTCTAAGTATAAAGCATGTTTAAAGTTTATAAACATTTAACTAGACTGAGACAGATTTTTTTGTTAATCTCTAAAATTATTATTACTATTGTTAAAACTAATTTTACCACCACCACTTTTAAGAAACATTTCACACATTACAAATATAACATTTTTCATGTAAATGAATGTTCCCTGGGGCATAACTATAATTCCCTGTTCTCCAGAGTAAAATAACCTGATGAACACTTCTTA
The DNA here is from genome assembly GCF_038048845.1 of Mixophyes fleayi. Taxonomy (NCBI): domain Eukaryota; kingdom Metazoa; phylum Chordata; class Amphibia; order Anura; family Limnodynastidae; genus Mixophyes; species Mixophyes fleayi. The sequence continues at coordinate 53,732,055 of NC_134410.1, forward strand.
ATACTTATATAATATAAGAAATATATACATATATCAATTGTACCTTATCATACCAAAATGTACACCAATGATTTTATTACATTCATTTGGGGGAAAACATTCCTCCAACCATCAACATTGCCTCAGAGCTTAAGGATTCCGTAGTATTCAATGTTCCAACGCTATCTGTGAAAATAAATAAATGTATTGCAATATTTAAAATGACCATGCTTTGTGCTTAACAATAATCTTTATTTACCATTTGCTTGCCAGGAACCAAATGCTTCTACCCAAAAAGCTCAGAGGTCCCGCTTTCCAATGTTTGGAAAAATATCAATTGCATGTCTCTTGGACCAATTGAAAGATTGGCTTTTAAGCCTATCTCTGAAACCCTGGGTTATTCTTGATAAAGGTTTAATACCGACTTTTCCCTTAGTTGATCTACTTTCATAACCTTTTCGAAAATACAGACATACTATCTATTGCGCAAATCCAAACCAGATTTCACAGAGTCTCCAGTGACTTTTTCAAATAACTCCAAATACACCACTGGTTGGAATTTCATTCTTTAAAAGATTCTAGTGTTATTCAGTCTCCTTCTTAATGTCACACTTTTACACAGAGAATATCACCGACTGGTATTAGCGCTACTAACCTGAGAGGCGCGGAGTCTAACACACCACCGGTGTTCACAAGGGACCTCCGCAAGGAGGATTGGGCTTGGCTGCGTGTGATGTGCAGGTCGCGGTTCTCACAGGAAGTCACCAGTGCAGCAAATAGGGTAGTCAGACAGGCCAAGTCGAAACCAAGGAAGTGAGGTACCACGGAGAGTAGGCAAGAGTAGTCAGGGACAGTCCAAAGGTCAATACCAGTGCAGGCAGCAAAGTACAAGAGAAATCCGGAAGAGAGGTCAAACAAGCCAAGGAGTCAATACACAGGAGTTCAGGAACAGGAATGCAAACTAAATGCTGGAGCAGGGCAGAACCAATACTCTGGCACTAGACAGGTGTCAGAGGCTGCTTTAAGTACTCTAAGGTACCTCCTGATTGGGTTAGGGAGATTTAGGCGGTTTAGACATGCTGGCTGCAGACAGGTGAGTAGAGATAGAGTTCTGCTGCTAGGCAACAGGACGTGAATTGCGGATAGAAGGTGTCCATCTCCGGCGCCTGTGGAGAGCGCAGAGATGGCACCTGACACTTGAGTTATTTCCAAATACATTCCCAGACAGACAGAGGGGGCATTTCATGTTGGTAAAATTGTATACTACCCCTTAAACAATGAAATACAATTTAAATCCAGCTGGGAAACTGATTTAAATATCTTCCTTCCAGATTTAGCCCCCCACACACACTATATATATATATATATATACATGGCCACACACACACTATATATATATATATATATATACATGGCCACACACACACACACACAGTGCCGTGTGTATGTGTGTGGAAAAAAACAAAAAACCAAGCTGCAGCGCCACCTGCTGGGCGAAGTTATACACTGACCTACTAAATTCTTAGTGTGTGTGGGGAAAAAAACTCAGAAAGGGCTGAAATTTGCTGCAGCGCACACCTGCTGGGCAGAGTTATACACTGACCTACTAAATTCTTAGTGTGTGTGGGAAAAAAAACTCAGAAAGGGCTGAAATTTGGTATACTAAGATGTTTTTAATTTGTTAATTTAATTTGTTAATTGTTAAAAGTGTTTATAAAGATTTTAAAAATATATATATATTTCTTGAAGAAGTGACAGTTGGGAGTGATTGGTGGTCGCCGGGGGTGACAGTGGGGAGTGGTTGGTGGTTGCCGGGGGTGACACAGCGAGAGGAGTGTGATACTCAGGACCGCTGAGAGAGATCCCTGTGTCTGGATAGAAATCTGGATAGATGTGGCGATAAAGATGAAGGATGAGGTGATGGAGAGAAATGATGAGGTGGTGACATGTGGACAAAACCACGTTAAAAAAGGGCGCTTGCAAAAACACGGTAACCATTTCAAAAATACTGAATATATTGCTTATATATAACTAAAATAAAACTAATGGACAAAACTGTACCCAATAGCTTGTTGTACCTTTTTAAATCATTATCCACTTTAAAAGACACAGTGAAAGAAAAACAGATCAAAAAATGTCCAGGATTATTAACAAGAAAAAAATGTAGATCTATACTGAAGGCAGTTTTGGTATACTTTTCCTCTGTTTAAAAACTGTTCAAAAACATAATTAAAAAAATGCCTGATTGAAAAGACCCTCAAGCAACTATATGGTACTAAAAGCACATGAAGAAATTATTTAGTCCAAGTGATCAGATGATGAATGAAACTGGGTGGGTTAGGTTAGATACAATTTTACATGATCTATGTGCACAATTGAACAATAAGGGTTTTGTTTTCCAGGAAGATATATAGTAAACAGATATAAGGGATGGAGAGTTATCATTTCAGTAAACAGGTCAGATTCAGTCATTTGAATGCCTTTTGCCCTGTGTAGGGACAATTAATAAAAACGCAATAACAAACGCACACACATCTAAATTTACAATTAGATAGATTAGGGCTTTGGTGGCAGAAGGTTAATGCAAGCTCTTCCCCAGCACAGCATGTATGCTATTCATTTTTCTTTTACCAGCAAAACAAATGAACAAAAGGAATGAAAAATGAATTGATGCTTATATAAGAAAATTATGGTTAGTGTTACTATACTCTACAGTCATGGCCAAAAGTTTTGAGAATGACACAATATTATTTTTCACAAAGTCTGCTGCCTCAGTTTTTATGATGGCAATTTGCACATACTCCAGAATGTCATGAAGAGTGATCAGATGAATTGCAAGTCCCTCTTTGCCATGACAAAGAACTTTATCCCAAAAACAACATTCCTACTGCATTTAAGCCCTGCCACAAAATGACCAGCAGACATTAGGTCAGTCATTCTTTCGTTAACACAGGTGAGTGTTGACGAGGACAAGGCTGGAGATCACTCTGTCATGCTGATTGAGTTAGAATAACAGACTGTAAGCCTTAAAAGGAGAAAAGGAGAGTGGTGCTTGAAATCATTGTTCTTCCTCTGTTAACCATGGTTATCTGCAAGGAAACACGTGAAATCATCATTGCTTTGCACAAAAAAGGCTTCACAGGCAAGGATATTGCTACTAGTAAGATTGCACCTCAATAGTATCATCAAGAACTTCAAGAAAAAAGGTTCAATAGTTGTTAAGAAGGCTTCAGGGCATCCAAGAATGTCCAGCACGAGCCAGGACTGACTCCTAAAGTTGATTCAGCTGCGGGATCAGGGCACCACCAGTGCAGACCTTGCTTAGGAATGGCAGTAGGCAGGCGTGAGTGCATCTGCACGCACAGTGAGGCAAAGACTTTTGGAGGATGGCTGGGTGTCAAGAAGGCCAGAAAAGAAGCTACTTCTCTCCAGGAGAAACATCAGGGACAGACTGATGTTCAGCAAAAGGTGCAGGGACTGGACTGCTGGGGACTGGGGTAAAGTAATTTTCTCTGATGAATTATTTTTCAGATTGTTTGAGGCATCTGGAAAAACGCTTGTCCGGAGAATAAAAGGTGAGCGCTACCAACAGTCCTGTGTCATGCCAACAGTAAAGCATCCTGGGACCATTCATTTGTGGGGTTGCTTCTCAGCCAAGGGAGTGGGCTCACTGACAATTTTGCCTAAGAACACAGCCTTGAATAAAGAACGGTACCAAAACATCCTCCAAGAGCAACTTCTCCCCACCATCCAAGAACTGTTCGGTGTCGGACAATGCCTTTTCCAGCATGATGGAGCACCTTGCCATAAAGCAAAAGTGATAGCTAAGTGGCTCGATCAAAACATAAAAATTTTGGATCCATGGCCAGGAAACTCCCCAGACCTTAATTCCATTGAAAAAAAAGGAGTCACAGTTTTAAACAGGCACTCTAATGAAGGATGCAGCTCTTATTCCTCCTGATATATCATACCCAAAGATATATTGAAAGAGTTAACTATAGAAATCAAAGGATACAGGGATAATCTAGCGCTTCCTTTCAACAGAAATAAATGTACTATATGATTTATAATATACCAGGTAATATAATATAAAGAGATAATCTGACTTTTCTAGTCCATATAACGGAAGTCTTTTCCAATGTTGTATATCTAATCAGTAAATTCCTCCGTCACTCAGTCAGTTCCTCCGTCACTTTTTCTCTGAATCAATATACAATTAGATTTCAGTGTAACTCTCCGATCTGCCGCCTCTGTGTGTGGGGTATGAGAGATTTTCCAATCTGTGTTCTCCCATGAATCAGGTATCAACAACCATCGACACCATTTATTTATATAGCACCACTGATTCCGCAGCGCTGTACAGAGAACTCATTCACATCAGTCCCTGCCCCATTGGAGCTTACAGTCTAAATTCCCTAATATACACACAGACAGAGAGAGTGACTAAGGTCAATTTTTGATAGCAGCCAATTAACCTACCAGTATGTTTTTGGAGTGTGGGAGGAAACCGGAGCACCCAGAGGAAACCCACGCAAAAACGGGGAGAACATACAAACTCAACACAGATAAGGCCATGGTCGGGAATTGAACTCATGACCCCAGCGCTGTGAGGCACAAGTGCTAACCACTTAGCCACCGTGCTGCCCAAACACATGGCTGCATTGGCCGGGAATCGAAACCGGGCCTCCCACGTGGCAGGTGAGAATTCTACCACTGAACCACCAATACAATATGTGGAAGGTTCTCATATATATCCAGGGCGATAGTTATATACACAAAAAGAAACGAGAAATAAGGACAAGCATAGCGTAATTACGCATGTACAAATGAAATAACTTGTGAGTAAAAGTATATAAACTCACATTTAATATATAACATCAAACTGATAAAAACATATATAAATCCTCACACTGTAAGAGTAGACTCATACCAGATGGAAAGTGGTAATAGGCATCCAAAGAAGAGGCTAACACACCTGGGTTGCTGCCGTCTTTATGAGTTTTTCCTAGAGTGAGACTCCACAGGTGAACCTGCAATACACCAAGCTATGTTAATCTGTTAATAACCTGGGCGAGCTTGGTGTCCTGGATGTGCTGATGACGTGATGTTTATTTGGCGAGGGGATCTTCTAAGCTTAGACTCTTTTTGTGAATCTCTCAATAAGAACAACCTTAATGTAGATGTTATGATCTGCCTTGTTTCTTTGTGTGCATTTTTGTTATGATCTGCCTCATTTCTTTGTGTGCATTTTATCCTGTGTAATGATATGCCTTGTTACCCTGCAGTATCTGTGATTCTCCAGAGGAGCTGCTGTCCGGCCGTTCCTCTATCAGGGGTTTACTAGCACTGCTAGTTAATTATCCACACCTGTCTGTGGCCTATATATGCCTGTCTTTTCCTGAAACCCTTTGCTGGTCATTGAAGTTCCTAGCCTGCTCATGTGTCTGTTCCTGGATTACCTGCATATGTCTCTGTTCCTGGTTTCAGTTAAGGCTTGCTGCATTTCATTATTATTTACCTGATTGTTTGCCAAGATCTGGAAATCCATTGTTCCATTCAGCCTGGACTGTTTACTGTTTATTTGCCTACCCTGGACTATACTTTTCTGCAATAAACAGTTTAAAAACTTCACATTAAGTGTCTGGCTCCATGGCTGTAATTAAGGAATTGGTTTTGTACAGAACCCTAACAGAATGACCAGTCCAAATAGAAAGCCTTGGAGTCATGTGAAAAATCCCTGCTTCAGATTTCTCCTGGAACTCTCATTGCAATTGATTTCATTTGTTTTCTCCTTGCAAACATGTCTGCTCTACAAATGGCTGAACAGTCTCTGCTATAGTGTCTACAAACGGACATAATTCTGTTACGCTCTTAGCTGGCTCAATTTTCTGCTATACTTTTGGACCCACTCAGGAGACTATCAGAATCTGTTTCTCTGAAATCCAATTCCGTTGATTTGCTTCAGCCAACTCTGTCTGCTGCTGAATCTGTGCTGCCAGCACCTCTTAATAGTACTATGACAAATTTGCATTTAACTAACAACTACAGTGTAACAAATGCCCGGTTCACAGGTGGTCCACGCCCCCACCTGACCAAAGTGGAGCGACAGCGCAGAATAACCAACAAACTGTGTCTCTACTCTCCAAGTAATATACACTTCTTACAAGCCTGTCCTCTCCGCAGACCACGACAGCTTACCAAACCATCTTTTGTTGTTACTTCTCCACATTCTGGATTTGTTTAAACTTCACCTGTTCTGCTCCCTGGGATGAGACCCAATCTACCAACCCCAGTTACCAGTCCCCAGGTGCCAGCCTCTGTCTTCTGTCCCGAGGTGCCAGCCTCTGTCTCCTGTCCCGAGGTGCCAGCCTCTGTCTCCTGTCCCGAGGTGCCAGCCTCTGTTTCCTGTCCCGAGGTGCCAGCCTCTGTCTCCTGTCCCGAGGTGCCAGCCTCTGCCTCCTGTCCCAAGGTGCCAGCCTCTGCCTCCAGCTCTGAGGTCACATCATCTGCCTCCAGCTCTGAGGTCACATCATCTGTCTCCAGCTTGGAGCCTGCTGCCACTGTGTCCAGTCCTGAGCCTGCTGCCACTGTGTCCGGTCCTGAGTCTCTTGCTGCAGCCGTTGCACCCGAGTCTCCTGCCACTGTGCTGTCTGGTTCTGAGTCTTCAGCCGCTGCCTCCAGTTCTGAGTCTTCAGCCGCTGCCTCCAGTTCTGAGTCTTCAGCTGCTGCCTCCAGTTCCGAGTCTTCAGCCGCTGCCTCCAGTTCCGAGTCTTCAGCCACCACTCTGCCTGCTACCCTACAGCCCTGGTTAGTGTGATAGGCCAGAGGGGATCCATCTACAACAACCCTGATCTATAGGAAGAGGTCAGGAGTATCAGCCCAAGTGTTCCAGCACAGGATTACACTAGTATTGACAGTTACCCAGAAGGAACGTGGTTCTGAGTGCCATAAAGGAGATCAGTGGTGGCAGCACGCTCCTTCTACTGCTGTAGGAGGGGCGTATTCGGAATAATGAAAGGGGACATTGGAAAAGTAAGTGCAGCCAGTTCCTAGAAACAAAAGACAGGGTGGCACAGGCGGTCCATCCTGTCCCAGATTCTGTTATAGAAATTCTCAACTGGACATTGCTAGACATTGCCGCGGATGCTTCTTTGACAGCGCCGCGGCTGCTGTATAGGACAGCGCTGCTGAAACAGAGCTGAAATGGAGCTGCTGCGCATGCGCGGGTGCATGCACAGCAGCTCTCTCGTGTTTTTGGTTTTTTTTGGTCTGACAATCCTGCGTGCGCCCCTGCAAGGGTTGTGCATCTCCATGCTTTATTTATGTATATCTGGTCCCTGGCACACATAAACTAATGTAAATAAAAAATAAAAATTTAAAATGTTGACTCTTTAATTTGAATCTCAATTCCCCTTTACCATCATTAGTTATACATTACATAAATGAGGGTAGATTAGCTGCATATGCTGTTATAAGTGGCACTTTTACTATACAATAAGATATTTACTACCTATTTAATTGTTACATTAAAAATGAATTTGGCTCTCAGAAGCGGAGAAGTTTGATTTTTTTAAATCTGCAATTTTAATAAATTGACTATTCCTGCAATTTATTAACATGTGAGTTCATACATTTTCCCCAGTAATAAAATTTAATTATTACATTAAATAGTGCATAAATAATGCAATAACAACAGCAATCATCTTCAGGAGCAGCAGCATCAACATCCACATGAAGGCAATATTTTCCTCCAAAACTAGAATAAGTAGTGTTATTGCTAACAAAAAAGTGCCATGAATTTAGTGACTGATAGCTTCAGAGTGTACATCTGGATCTGGGATTCTTTCAATGATCAATCAATCTCAGTGAAGTTCCATTGGGCTAGTATTTCTAACCCGCAGGACCGCTCATTCTTTCACATACAGTCACAATAGCAATAACTTTTTAAAGGGCATAGGTGGTTTAGATCTTACAAAGTGTTGCATAAACCATACTATACTTATACACAAATGCCAATTGGCATTTGTATGAGAAAACTTTAATGATTTGGTAGCATTAAATACCTAAAAGGACAACATTTAATGAGCAACTCATATCCAATAATGTTTAGCTCCAATTGTTTGCAGTTGGAGTCAATCATGTCATGTAAGACATAATTAGTCAAATCAATTATTATTTGCATAATATTATATTTATAAATAAATATATTACAAATTGCCAATTTATCTCTATTCTAATTATATATATATATATATATATATATATATATATATATATATATATAATTATTTACAATTACATGTTAATATTATTTTAAATGAATACTATTTCTTAATTCCTCTTGTAAATGTATACAGTGGGAGAACCGCTTTCTTTTAGACAATTTACATTGAGCAGCATCCGCCTCTAACTGTGCCACAATTCCATAGGTATGCGCAGTAGTGCAATGTTATTCAGTGCATTCTCTGCAATGTGTTTGACACACGCTAAAAAGAGAAAGGCTTTATCTGTAAATAACACAATTCTTGACATTTCAGTTGTGTGATAATTTTAGTTTACACTGCACCTTCTAGCCAGAAATTTAATTTAGTATTCCACCAAAATAGTCTTTAAAATGTCAAAAGATTATTCCATGCAGAAACTGCTTCTATAGCACTGTTGTCCTATTTGCCTTTCAAACACTGTGTGTTTTAAATCTTTGAGAATAAACCAAAGGAACAGTAGTGTGACCTCAGTAGACTTCTTTTTTGCATTGGAGGTATTATTTCTTCATGAAATGGAATCTTCAAATCTTCTCCCACAAAACCTTTCATAGGATCACAGTCAAGTGACCTTTTACCTTTTTCCAACCAATTTAAAGTTTTGTCTCTGATTTTATAGATTTTTAATCTAAAAGTAGAACAAATCTTAAAAACCTGACATTTTACACATTTCAGAAGAAATGAATAGCTGTTTTTGCACATTTTCCTGTAAAAGATGTAAACCTGAAACAGCATTTTTTTATTTTTATTTAATTTTAGTGGAGATATAAATAAGTATTTAAGTCAAGGATGATAAATATGTTTGTTTAAGCAACAACACAGTATTTAAAGTGTGGGTAAGCAATACATAGTATTTTATGCCCATTTGCAGTAAAGTCACTTGTTTGACCATTTACAAAAACAGATTTTGTTATAGAAATTGTCAACAGAACAAGGCTAGAGCTTGAAAGCAGAATTCGTAAAAAAAAATCTATGCTTTGTTAACAATAAATAGCATCATTTGTAACCCCAGGGCAGATTAGAAAAGGAGCAGAAATCACACAAGGTATTTTTTTTTTAAACAGCTTAAATATTTTGAATCACATTTGCATGTTTTTATTATAATTTTGCTATACTTGCGCAGAAGTGATACCAGTGACAAACAAAGTAGACATAGTTTAAACAGTACTTTGCTACAATTTATTTTTTTAATGTAACTATGGTGTTTGGGCTACATTTTTTCGCAAGAAAAATGACTGCCTTCTCTTCAGGTAATATAGAAGCTGTGTAGTGCTCTATAGGCATTGTTGTTTCCCATGTTTAAACAACAATTGTATAGCATATTATATTATATTTAAAAATCTAGCAATAATTTGCTATTTTTTTCCTGTCTTCACAAAATACATTAAATGCTACTCGGTTTTATAAATATAGCTTAAAATATCCGGTGTTCTCTGAAACCAAAAATAGCCAAATAACCCTTGCACTTTATGAAGCTTTTTATGTGTATTTAATTAACTTGAAATTGACCAGTGCTGTATTTTGCAGGAGTTTGCATGTTCCTAGTAATCTGTGGACTTCCTGAAGTTCTTTGGTGTTTGAATGATATTAGCATAGTTAAGTCTATGTAATTAATGAGTGTCCAGTGCTTGAGCTTGACAGGGCTAAAAAATCATTGCAGTTAATGAAACACTTTGAATGATATTAGCATAGTTAAATCTAATTAACAAGAAAGTGCCTATTACTCTACAGTACTGGAGCTAGAAAGGGCTAAATAATCCTTGCACTTCATGAATGTTTGTGGTATTTAAATATAGCAAACATAGTTAGCTATCCTCTATTAACAAGTAATGTCCAGTGCTCTCCAGTAATAGAGCTAGAAAGGGCTACATAACCCTTGCACTCTATCAAGCTCTTTAGTATCTAAAATATGTTAGTGTAGTTAAATTTACTAATGTAACATGAGGGGAAAAGGGCCAAATGATCCACTTAATTTTTACATTTAACTTCTGGTTGAGGTTTATTTTAGTGAAAAAGGTAAATGAAAAAATATAAGGCAAGTACCTGTGATTAAATACAATATACTTCAACATTTCTCCACTAAAACTTGTAACCGAATATCACTTATGACAACATTAAGACCATTGTCTTTATTTATGCTTTTTTTTCTAAAATACTGCTTATTTGACTTTTTAATAATGTACTATATAAACCACATTATTAAGCGGACATCAAGGCTGACCTTATTTTAGATACAATTTTTTAATTTTCAGTTTTTTAATTATATTGGTTCATTTGTGAACATTACAATGCAGTTCAAACGTGTCCCACTGAAAAAAGTGGCTGGTTTTTCGATTACTGCCACCTGCAAGGTGATGTAGCACACAAATTCTTGATAGCTTGTTTGTACACTGAAATTTAAAGTTGATATTTGTGTGCTACATGAAAAAACAGTCAGTATTTAACTTAACTTGTCCAAAACAGAATACTAATTTGCACCCCTTGCATTGTAACATGGTTTTGTCCAGGAGGCTGAAATAAGAAGTTTCTTAAGTTAAGATCCTTAATGAATCAGGCCCCTGGTTATTTATTTTTTCGAACTGGGTAGAGAGTAACACACATATTGATCTCTGGGAGAATTGCTCTATCCTTGCTCTGAGACATTTCATAATTATCACTGTTTTATAAATATTACATTTACGAGATTGGATAGTCCTTGTTCACTATTTCAGCACAATTTTCCAAGTCCCGAATACTAGTTATGATGGTTGAGTATGCAAGCTAAAACAAGTATTTGCAATCATTAGCAACTGTAAAAATGTCTGTTATGTACTTTAGACATTAAAAACACTCTAATAAATGTTTTTCTAAAAAGAAAATATTTTTTTTGTAAATGTTCATGTATAATCATAAGTGTCTATAATATTGACATGTAACAATATTTGAAAATATATTTATTTCTGTGCATTATGTTGAAATTTTATATTCAACATAGACATTGTATTTATCCTGCAGTGTCTGGTCTAGTAGAGCAGAGTAAACCTACTACCCTAGTCATCACCACATGTATTTTTAGATCCATTCCTTGTTGACTTCAGGAGTATGCAGGGACTATTTACATGCAGTTTCACAATGTGCTCAGTATGCGTGCCTTAATAACTCAGGTACCAAAATATTGTGCTTAGTACTTTGAAACTGACTGTTTCTTTTCTTTTTGTATGAGCTTTTGAAGCTAACTGTGTTGGGAAATGGCCACACAGTCAGAATAACATCTACCACTGGCCCAAAAATCTGTAAGGTTAAATGGACTGTCACCCCAAGGCCAGTTCTTAAATGTCGTCCGGCAGGCTGGGGAAGGACACATGGGGAATTAATAAAGATGGGACAAGAAGTATTGGACAGCTGGAAGCCCTGACACGTCACAAAAACATGGAAGGGGTAAATTCCATGAGGGACAGAGTGCTATCCTAGATCTGGAGGTGGGAAAGGCCAATTAGTATCCATTGTCTTCCACAGAACTAGGCCAGACATTTTGGCAGGTACACAGCAGGGGTGCCACCGTGGAAGAGCAGCTCATCTACACTCCCACACCAACCCCTTGGTCCAGCACCCACAAATGTTCAAGAAGGAGAGACTGAAGGGTTTGTCCAGGGAGGCGAGAACACAGTGGAAATTTGACCCTGGATATAAGGAGTCACTCCAGGGGTGAGGTGGTATTCATGCTGTGGATTGTTTCCTGGAAGGTGCAAGGCTGACTGGTGTTGAGTTTCTGTTTTCTACCAGCAGACCCAGTGATCAGTGATCATCGTTGCTGCTACACCTTGGGACTTGTCATCACCTCACTCCATCGGAAGATACTCACCAGGTTCTGGATAAATTAGTGCACCCACAAGAGTGCGGAGACTGATACTCAGAGAGCGTAGAGAGATGGCTGAATGACCGGGATGGTGTATGGGAAATCTTGCTGGGAATCATATTGACTCTGGTGATCCTCTGGCCTGTTGTTTAAAGTGTGCATTTATATATTCTAATGTGTTACTATGCAAATAGTAAAGGATATTTTGTATCTTTCATTCTCCTTTTTGCCTGCGTGATTTCTGAACCTAAGGGGGCCGGGAAACCTAGTGAACTTCGATTCTAACAACCCGCTATCATCACACTAAGCATGGTGGGCCTGATTCATTAAGGAAAGTAAGGTAAAAAAGGAGTACATTTCCCCTGGACAACCATTTTAGAATGCAAGGGATGCAAATTAGTTTATTATTTTGCATGTAAGTTAAATACTGATAATTTTTTCATGTAAGACACAAATACTTGATAGCTTTATTTTTACACTGAAAAATAAAGTTGATCTAGGACATGCCCTATACCAGTGTTGGCTAACCTGTGACACTCCAGGTGTTGTGAAACTACAAATCCCAGCATACCCTTTCAGCAATAAGCTGCTATATATTGGCAAAGCATGCTGGGACTTGTAGTTTTGCAACACCTGGAGTGTCACAGTTTAGCCAACACTGCCCTATACGGACTATAAATCTGTTCCCGTGTTTTACATTTATTTCCCCTTCCAATACATCAAGGTTTTGCCAAGGTGCATAGTTACTCCTTTTTTTTGCTTTACTTTCCTTAATGAATCAGACCCTTATTTAAACAAGCTACCATTTGCTTTATGGCATCCAGTCTTTTGAGTTAACCTGCATTTCAGATTTATATAGCTATGTCCATAGGTCCAGAAATCTTTACACTTTAGAACAATGTTTCCTTATTTCAAATTAATGTTGTTTGTTGAGGCTAGAACTGATTTACAAACTCATAAAAAAATATCAGATCTGGCAGAGAAGTGCATAGACATTAAACAAGTGATCATTTGCTAAATATTTCTTCTAAACTTCAAGCGGTGCGGGGAAGTAGTTTTATACACATGACCCCCCTTAACTAACACATCATTAATAATTTTGAACAAAACAATATTAGTTATAACTTGAGATGGTAGGCGGCAATAGCGATACATCTAAAAGTTAAAATACAATAATAATAATAATTATAATAATGATAATAATAATAATATAATTTACCATGCCCTGACGTGTTCTTATATACATTGAAGACCATATAATGAGTCAGCACATTCTAATTATGAGCTAGTTAAAGTGATGTTTGTAAAAAATTGCAAGTACTATCATAGTTAGACACATCTGTATTCATAGAACATTCAATTTTTGTTCTGTAGAAGCAGAGAATATATAACATCAAAATAGCTGTCACAAGAAGCATCACGTGAGCATGTGTGCCATGTTGAAGTGAAAGGTTAATCATGATAATATCATTCATATTGTTTGCAGCAAGGGGAGTGGCTTACCACAGCCATCTTAGGGGGGAATAAGCTACTTGGCTGACAGTCTGCAGGTAAAAGGCTGCAGACCAAGTTTCATACAGGTGTAGCACTGCACTTAGGTTTAGTTACATACAGGTAGGTCCGAGACATGTGTTAAAAAGTATAAGTAAGAAATGTAATTTAACTTAAATGCGTTCAGTTGTCTTCCACAGCTAACAGCAGAGCTGACAAGGTGTCTGCAATCAAGAGGGGTTAAAAAGCATCTTCAGGGAATTCCTTTTAAAGGCGAGTCAAGCCTGTGGGAAGTCTCAAGTATAAAAGACTGTGTGATTCACTTGTGTGGTACAACCGATGTCAACTAATGGCCGGTGACCAGTTAGGGAAATTGGAACTACTAAGTGCTATGTTGCCTGGTGTCGTCCTGACATTTGCTGAAGTGATGCTTTGTTTATTGTGATAAACACACATAATTCAATCAAGAAGACATCCATATAACTGATGTCTGCAGGGTGCCTGTGTCATCAGAAGAGTGCACTTACTACATGTTCTATTAGTAAAAATGTAATATTCTCATCGGTTGTGTATATAAATGGTATGAAAATTAAAATATTTCTGCAAATGGAATATTTAAATAATAATATCCATTATAGACTCCTGAAAGACCACCAGCTCTTGACCAGGCTCTTTTGTGTTCTGTCTTGTTTTACCTATGTGTTGCTCCAAAGCTGCAAATTTCCCAGACTCTACCTCACTTACAGCTGTACATTACTGGGATCAAGTTCAGGGGTCATGTGAGTACCTGTGAACAGTGTGGTTTGGGAAAGATGGCTGCTAATGGTGAGAAACACCCCATGCCATAGGTTCTGTGTAGGGTTTAACAGTAGCTGATTGTGGGGTTCATAACACAGGGATACTGGGAGGGACTGGCAGGGAAAGGAATGAAATCAGACCAACTAATTTTAATGGAGGAAGAATCTTTAGTCATGCAAGATGAAGGTCAATTGGATGATGAATCTTAAGTCTCAGGAAAAGGAGGTAAAGACAAAGGCAACTCAGTTTATTACAGAGACCTTCATGTGACCAGCTGGATTTGTGCAGTAGAATGGACCACTATTCCTCCCTGCAGTCATTTTGCCCAGTCTTTAATGTGGATTAGATGGGGTCAATGATTGGTGTATGGGTTTGAAGCTCCAATGCCACAACCATAATATGCTTAGCATTCAAAGACGGCCCAGGAATTTTGTACCGGTCCCAATCCCCTCCCACATAGGTAAAACAAGACAGAACACAAAAAAGCCGGGTGAAATGACAGGAGAGGTACTCCAAGTCATGATGTAGAATTATTTGAATATTCAGTTTGGATTGCAAAATGAAGTCTAGCCATGATTGTATTTATATGCTGCAGATTTTAATTAAACTAAGTTTTGCAAGAAATGTTTATGAATTTCATGTTTTATGGAATGTACGATATGCTAGACCATACTGTTTTATCTTTGTGCTTATTTAGAAAAACTGTGATAAAAGAATTAGTGTCTTTCAAAAATTATTGGGTCTCCTTTGTCTTACCCAGGGGTCTGTATTTTGAGTGTTGCAAAAGGGCTTACTCATGGTTACCTACTGGGGCTAATGAAACTTATTTCCTTGACCGAGTTATCACTGCAATAGTGATAAGATATAGTTTCCCAGAAGTGCCTAAGGTACAGAAAAGAAGGATATAATATAGAAACAAAAACGAACAGTTCCAGTATCAATTTTTTCCTGAAGTAGGGGAAGGGATATTGTCAGATAGACTGCAACAATAGTTAGAAATTTTAGATAAGGTGATAAATGAAACTAAATATCACTTTCCATCATAAATGAGCAGCTGGTTCAAATAAGAAAAGTAACCTTACTAAGCAGAGAAACCCTTGATGTGTTGTTAGCAGAGAGAGGAGGCGTGCAAATTAACAGGCTAAGAGTGTACTTTTATTTTAGATAAACATGCTGTAAAGGGCATTTGACAAACTTAGCAAATTTCAGAAGAGGCAAGGGAAATTATTAGGCAGACATACGATCCTCTCTCATGGCTAGGTGCAGGTTTATTCCTGCACCTAGCCATGAGAATTTGGTCGGATATAAGCATAGTACAATATAGAGTAATAGGTCTTGTATTACTAATGATCATTTACATCAATATGAGATACCTTTCTATACTCCTTATTGCCTTATGCAAGCAAGCAAGAAAAAAGATTAAAATCCAGGTAATAAAAACTAGACCTGAATATCCATTATTTTATGAGAACTTTGGAAGAGGTGACATAGTAAGGCAGGCAAATTAGATTATATTGTAGGAATCAGAGGGTGGATGTAGAATTGTTTGAATATTCAGTTCGGATTATAAAATGGACTCTAGCAGCCATGATTGCATTTATATTCCATAGCTTTTAATTAAACTAAGTTTTGCAAGAAATGTTTATGACTTTCATGCTTCATGAAATGTACGCTTTACAAGGCCGTACTGTTCTGTCTTGGTGCTTATTTAGAAAAACAGTGATAAGAGATTTAGGGCTAGATTTACTAAGCTGCGGGTTTGAAAAAGTAGGGATGTTGCCTATAGCAACCAATCAGATCCTAGCTGTCATTTTGTAGAAGGTACTAAATAAATGAAAGCTAGAATCTGATTGGTTGCTATAGGCAACATCCCCACTTTTTCAAACCCGCAGCTTAGTAAATCTAGCCCTTAGTGTTTCCAAACCTCCGAGACAAGGCCTCATATTTCAACACATTGCGGCTAAGGAGGCACATTCTTTGAGTAGAGGTGCACGTAATTTATAGTTGTCCGTGTAAATGCCGAGCTAAATGTCCCTCTGCGTAAGGGTGCCAAGATTATTGCTTAAAACAAATGGACAGATGTATTATTGTTACCATTCTAATCTGCTTAGTCAGCTGGTCTGTGTTCACGCAACTTAATAAACTTGACTCTATTTAAAAATAATAGTACAGATAAAAAATAAGTTTATTTTGGGTGGTGCACTGAGTTCTCATTATTTAATTTTTTTATTATTATTTTTTAAAATGAACGTCTGTTGTGTTTAAAAATTAACCTTTATTTGTTATTCCTTAAAAATGATTCAATATAGAACAGCAAAATATAGAAAAGGAAGAAAATGTGCATGTGAATAATTCAAAATGTGAGTTTAAAATTGTTGGGTGCACTTGATTTTACTATTAATTGAGGTTTTTGTTTTCAAGATATTTAGACATGGAAATGAGTGTGGTTAGAATGACTTCAGGGATTTATGTTCCCTTACATGTACTTGGCAGCTTTCCTTCTGTTGAAATTAGGTACTGTCTGCTTTTCCCTTCATTTCTAATTCTCAGTTTCTGCTCAAAGTATTCACATTGGATACATTTAGACTACTTTGTTTTTATTTTTTTTAAATCCAGTATTTTTATTGAAATTTTTTAAGATATAAACATACTAAACAACAAAAAGAAAAGAAAAACAATCACATACATATCGGAATTACATGACGGAATTTACAAGATTACATTAAAGCATAATAATAATAAATGTGATATATTTATTCAGGATCATACATCGTAAATGCTTATACATAAGTATGTTACACATGCAGGGTTTATTACATGGACTCAGATACTTATTATAAGAACTGCAGTAGCCATACATTTAAGTAGATAGAGCATCTGTACTAGATGACATAGGATAGAATGGAGACTCTAACCATCTGTACCATATATTCTCAAATTCCTTCAGAGCCTGTCTGCTAGTATAAACAAATCTCTCGTGCCTTATGGTGGTATTGACCAGTGCCTTCCAATTTTTAACTGTGGGACTCGTCGGGGCCAACCACAGCCTCGCTATACAGACCTTAGCCAACATCAATAACTGTGAAATGTACATTTTTGTCAGTTTATTAACTTTCCCCTTCAATCGGAGCCCAAAGAGACAAGTGGCCGGTGAACTAAGAGACACTTCAATTCCAGTAACCTGAATACATCTCCTGATCTTTCGCCAGAAGATTTGTATACATGAACACTCCCATAGAAGGTGCCAAAAGTTAGCATTGATCGAATTGCATTTCGGACAGTTAGGGGTAGCATCCGGGTGAAATTTTGCCAATCTAATAGGGGTAAAGTAGGCCCTGTGTAAGATAAACACCTGTATTTGTTGAAATTTTAATGATGAAGTATAACCTTTAGTACTGTCTGTAACCATTTCCCACTCCTTGTCTGATAAAGGGCCAATATCTATTTCCCACTGATTCCTCAAACCATCCAAATCATCTGCAGTGGATTCATACAGAAGACATGAATACATTCGAGAGATCAGACCCCTATAACCCAAGGCCTGTAATTGTTTTCTCAGTGGATCCACCCCAAACACCAAAGTCTCCCCTTTAAATTGTGTGTTTAGTGCGTGTCGTAACTGAAGGTAAGAATAAAACATTGTTCTGGGTACAGAGAATTCCCCAACCAACTGTTCGAAGGATTTAAGTACATTTGTATCATAAAGCTGACCTACCGACACCACACCCAACCAAGACCACTCCCTGGCCCTCTTCACTGTATTCAACTTCTCAAATTTCTTTGTTTACTACTTTGTTTTTTAGTCTACAAACAATGTGCATCAATGCATCTATTTGGATCCTAGTGTTAGAGTTTGCCTGCTGAAGAATGTGTGTCTACATCTGTTCTATGGAAGAGAGTGATTTGCAGACTACCTTCTAGATGCTCTGTTCTATCTTTGGGCTTATAAAGAGTTATATTGAATCTAACCTCCAATTATCACATACTTCTGCCTGTATCTTATAGTGCCTCTTATTATTTTCAAGGAAGCTCAAATGCAGCCAGCAAATTCCAATGCACATTTTGCTGGATGAGTGGGTGAGTTCTTTTTATAAATTACTATATTATTGAAAAGTAACATTAATTGCTTAATAGTTTTTTTTCTGTGTGTTTATTTGAGATTTTATATTTCACATAGGTATTGTACGTATCCTGCAGTGTCTGGTCTAATGCAGCAGAGTTTACCTACACACATAGTTAACAGCACACATATCTTGAGATCCATTCCTTGTTGACTTCGGGAGTATACAGAGCCGATTTACTCAGGCCCTTAGTGGCTAGTCAAACTCTTACCTTAAAATGGGTCTCTATGCGATAATGGACTGCTGCTGTCTTTGCCTTGGTCTGGGCTCTAAATAAAGCTTTGTGAATCTTATCACCAACTTCCTGCAATCTGGAGACAGTGTTTCCTATGTATTCATCTGCCTCAGATGTTGAAACAGGAGAAAATGAAAAGGATCAAGGCCAGTAGTAGATAGAAGGGATACATCTTGGATACTAAATGGGGGAACTCCGCCCACAGGATGTAGTCAGTCCAGTTGTTATGAAATTTGGAGATATAGCAATACTTGTTTTACTCATTTAGTCTTGCCATTTGACTGTGGATGGTATCCTGACAAGAATGAATACTTGGTTTCTAAGATTTTACCGAAGGCTTTCCAAAGGCTGCTTTGAACAGTGTACCCCTATCCAACACTATATTGAGCTGAGCATCATGAAGTCTGAGAGATGAATAAGCCCCATGAACATTAGAGATAAATAAGTTAGGCAATTTTTTGTATGAAGGATTTTCCTTCTAGAAGAATGAAATGGGCCATTTTTCTGAACCTATCTTGCAGGACCTAGATGGTATTGAAAGCCTTGCACAATGGGGGATCAACTATGAAGTCCATGGTGATATGAATCAATGGAATTTTAGGGATAGGTAGTGATTTCAGAAGGGCTGTTTTTCGTGTAGACTGGAACTGACTGTACAAAGCTTTGAACATCTTTGCAGCATTCTGCCACCAAAGAGGTTGGGACACCAAATGAAGTGTTTTGCAGATTCAAGAGTGACCTGATTTTTTGTAGTTGTTGGCTTCTTGAAGAGCTTCAGACCTCAGATCCCTGGTTACAAATGATTTGGAACTGGGAGTTTGGGGAGGAGCCCGTTTTTGTGCTTGTGTTAAGCGAGTGGATAGACAAGACTCCAATAATCCTGGCAGGAATAGAATCCGAGGTAATGGACCAGATTGATAAGACATAAAACTTCTCGATAGGGCTTCACATTTTTGGTTCCGGGCCGGTAGGTAAGAATAAATGAAAATCTGTTGAAAAAGATCCAATGGACCTGTCTGGATAGTCTCCTAATGGATTCTATATAGAAAAATAAAAATTGTGAAAAAATCATTACTGCATGCTTGGTTCCTTCCAGCAATTGGCGCCATACCTCTAATGTCAATTTAATTACCATAAACTCTTGATTCCCCACGTCATAATGACTTTCTGCCCCCACAACCCTTCAGAAAAAGAAGGCACAGGGGTGCATCTTGTAATTTCTAGAACTTTGTTGAGAAAGAATAACACCAGCCCCAATATCTGATGCTTCAATTTTGACAAAGAAATGTTCTTTTAAATTAATGGATAAGCATTACAGCTGTACAGAATGCTTCTATTAATTTCATAAATGCCTTGGCTGCTTCCGGAAGCCAGTTGGTTGGGTCTGTCCCCTTCTTGAATAAAGTAGTTAACAGAGCTACAATTGAGGAGAATCCTTGTATAAATGTCACATAATAGTTTGCAAACTCATGGAATTGCTGTAAGGCTTTTTGGTTTGTGGGTTGTACCCATTCTTGGATGGCTTTCAATTTGGATTAATCAATGGAGAACCCAGTGGTGGAGGTAATATAGCCTAAAACAGTTATCTGAGAAACCTCAAGCTCACATTTCTCCATCTTAGTGAACATGATTCTCTCAAAGTTTCTAGAAACCTGACACGCATTTGACTGTTGCATGGTAATAGAGATAGAGTAAATTAGAATTTTATCCAGGTAAATGATGACGAATTTGTTGAAGAAGGCCTTCAAGACATCATTAATAAGGTTATGGAAAACTGCAAGGGTATTGCTGGCCCAAAAGACATTATGAAATACTTGTAATGTCGCGTATGTGTGTTAAATGCTTAACCTCCTCTTTTATCTGGACCAAATTATAAGCCCCTCTAAGGTAGTTTTTGGCATATATAACTGCATATTTTAACTAATTAAATAGCTCTGGGATTAAAGGTAATGGGTACTGTTTTTTCACAGTTAACTGAATGAGGCCATTGTGATCAATACAGGGCCAGAGTCCTCCATCTTTTTTGGGGACAAACAGACCTGCCTCAACTGGAGATTTGGAGGGTCTTATGAAATCCTTTTGGAAGTTTTCAGAAATATACTCCTCCATGGCTTTAAGTTTAGGAGGAGAGTGTATAAATAAACATTCCTTATGTAGCTTGGATCCAGGGAATTAGCACATTAGCACATTTGTAGGCTTCATTAGGGGGAAGGATGTCTGTAGATTGTTTGCTGGAAAAATCAGCATAGGCGCCATACTGAACTGGAAGTTTTACCTCCAACGAACTAACCAAAGAGAGGCAATAGTGTCGACCGGGTACACACCAGGAAGAAATATAACTATGGGTTCAGTCTATGGTTTGAGGATGGTGAGCCATTGGTATCAGAAGATAACCGGGGATGTCCTGGAGCATGAACCACTAGAAATGACATTTTCAGGCAGGGCTCTGACTATGAGCTCTAGAAGAGTTGCTTTAAAACAAATGGATCCCCCTGACAACGGTTTACCATGTAGGGCTGAAACTGAGATGGGAGTACCTTTGGTCTTTATCTGCCTTCCCTCTGTCAATTAAGGCTGTTAATGATATTAATTTATTAGCAGATATTATTATAATGGGTATATGTAGGGAGTTGTATATGATGCCTCCCTACAGTTTCCTGTTCCAGTTCATTCTCCATGCTGTTGGTGATGGTGAATGTGGGGAACAAAATTGTATAAGAAATTAATGTATCACCTATTGTCCATTCTGTGCAATGTACTACAACATATTTAAGATTATTTTAAAAAATGCACAATGAATATGAAAGGATTTCAAATACGTCAGAGATATTTATGCATTAAATATTATCAAGTGGTGGTAGATGAAATATCTTACCAAAGATAATAAAATACTAACATCATTAGTTGTCACAGTGAGTACACAATTTTTAAAGTTCTTAATAAGCATTTACTTCCTTTAAAAAAGAGGGAGCTACATTCTCCACGAGGTACCTGTTTTTTCTTCAAGCAAAAAATTTGTCTATATGTATCGTGCCTCAATGATTCAGGCCAATAATGTTTACATGTAAACATATAAGAAATTATGCAGACCTTTTTACCCATATTGATAAATACAGCATATTGTGAATACATCAAGAGATCTGTTATTCACATGTGAATTTCTAGATTAGCGTAAGGGATCACATTATGGGTAAATATATTAAGTTCCAATTTCTGAAAGTCGCTGTAAACCGGCACTTTAGCAGGGGAAATTTAAAGCGGCGATGGCTTGTAAAGGCAAGTTTGCCTTTGCAAGCTATTGCTGCTTTAAATTTCCGATGCAAAGTCACAGATTTCCAACGACTTTCAGAAATCGGAACTTAATACATTTACCCCTAGATCTCTCTTTACTCTTTCCCCTGTAGCAATTGTATTAGGTGGCAGTCGTATGGAGGGCTTGGGTCACTGGTTTGTGAGATTCTCGATATATTTAAGGGATAGTCTATCATGGGACAACCCTCCTCATTAACTAAGTACCCCTAATATAGCATATTAATTGTCTTCCAAAATTACCACTGTTATTTTATTGCAGATGACTCTCTGCCCTTACTTCAGGGATAGTGACAAAGACTTTCCAGCAAAAAGCTGCTGCACTCCATCCTAGGCAAGTTCTAAGAAGTACTAACAAGATATTGCAGCATTGTCACTTATAAGAAGTACTAGCAATTGTAATGAATTACAGTAATGCAGTATAATTTTTTAGAATGAAATTACAATTGCTCAACTTACCAAAAACAGTAACTGTTTTGATACACTTACATTTTTTTCATAAGGAGTTGTTAATTTATTCTCATCATAAGGTAAAATTATCCTTCAAGGATGACTGGGCATTACTGCTCATCATATAAATCTCCTGACAAATTGTATCTGTAGGCAGAGTGTGACAGTGATAATTGTTAAATCACATAGATATTAATGCATCAACCAGATTCATCAATATTATACACCACATACTATTCCATAAGAATCCCTTTTTAATATATGTATTTAAAATTACAGAAATAATACAAATAATATATCTAAACAGTATCAGTCAAAATTTTGAACACACCTAACTGAAAGTATCAGGAACACACAAAGAGAGAACCTGAACTAGCTTAAGTTCGTGCTACCCACACTCTGAGCACAGAGTCTAGTGTGAGCAGGGCTTCTCCGGTGTACCTGCACAGAACAATAGAAAAGTGGCCACCAGAAGGGTTATGAAGACATACGATTAAGCCAGGAACAATGTAGCACAGGGAATCCAACAGCAATCAGTCAGGAGCAGTGCAACACAGAAAATCCAATAAATCAGCAGGGAACAGGTTTTAAACAAAAGGCAGCCAGATATTGTAGTGACAGGCACTAGACAAAGATACACGCTCTGGCACCCAAGATGGTGCTGGGAAGCAGTTGCTGCTGGGGAGGAGGAGACCCTGCAGTGCCACGTAGAGGAGACTGAAAAGCAGACCAGACACCTGGAGCCTGAATCATTAAGGAACACAAATGCCGATATATGTTATATTTTGCGTAAAATCACTCTGCGCATGCCCAGAACCATAACATACACCAGTGAAAGCAGAAACTTCCAATTCATCTTTAAGTGCAAAAGACCCTTACTACACCCTACGATTTCATGGACGAAATGAGGTGAGGTCTGCACATATGCATGTAGTCAATATATAGTAGGGGCGTGCCAAGTTCAAGCACCCGCAGTTACAAACGATTCAAGCTTTGGGCATCTCAAAGGTATGTGTTTTTCTGTCATATCAATTGCACCAGCTACAGATCTGATGTGAGTACCAGTGATGATAGTTGCATATACATGCTAAAACATGTGTTTGCAATTAAGAGCAACTGACAAAAATGCATTTTATGTATTGTAGACATTCATAACATCCTAATAATTGTTTTTTTTGTGAAAAAAATAATTCTTTTTTTGACAATAAAAAGGAATATTTTTTTCTCTGTACTTTCTTTTGGGACTTTATATTCCACATATATACTTTAGATGTATCCTGCCATGTATTGTCTGTTTTAGCAGAATATATTAAGGTCCGATTTTGAATATCCCGTGATTTTCTCTCGGGTGTTTCTTCTCGCAGATGTATTAAAGTGAGATTTTATGTAAACTCGCCAGAGATGTGTTTCTGTCAAAATCGCCATTTCCAAAATCGATAGAGATCAAAGTCACGACTGTTTTCCACTCTAGTTATACAAGTCTCAAATGTATGAAGCTGCGATTAAGCAAACTCTCCTGAGTTTACTGTAAACATTATTAGATAAAACACGCTGCTTTCTAGCTGCGTGATTAGCAAACACATCACTGTTACACTGCCCTGTGTATAAAGCCGGAGGTCCGCCAGCTGTAAAAAGTTTAAAAATAGATAAATGTTCAAAAAAAAATGCGTGGAGTCCCCCCGCCCGACCACTATTAACCCTTGTGCTGCCAGCCTACTGCTGGTTACCTGAAAATAGGGGAAAACTTTGTGTGGGGTCCCCCGGAATTTCACATAGCCAGCACTAGGCAAACCAGCCAGGGTGGTTGGCACTATAGCAGGGGGAGACACGGCACAGGTCCCCCTGCCATAAGGACAGATCAGCCCCAGGCTGTTGGTTGGTTTGGTTGGTTGGTTTGTCATTATGGCAGGTAGTCCTCTCCTGTGTGTCCCCCTGCTATAGTGCCACCCCACACATTTTTTGTTTGAACATTTATCTAGTTTTAATCTTTTGACTGATGCCGGACCTCCTGCTGTATAGACAGACAGTGTAACAGTGATATGTTTAATAATCTCGCAGCTAGGAAACACAGGAGTGTTTGCTAAACACGGGAGTGTTTGAAATCGCAGCAAATCGCCAGAGATTTTGAATCAGAGTAAAAATGCCAGCTTAATACATCTGGTGACTTGGGGACTAAAATCGTGATTTTAAATTGCTGAAAAAATTGGACCTTGATACATTTACCCCCTAGACCCATATTCAACAACAGACGCATCTTCAGATCCGCTCTAAGTTAAAAGCAGATGTCTGTATGCCTGATTTACGCTCAAAAACTTTAAAAGTTTCTTTAAGTGCAGTGACAAAAATGATAACACTTTCACTCAGTGTTCTGTATTGTACTATAACTGGTGTTTTGACTATACTACTCTATCATTTGTTTTTTCTTTTCGTCTACATAACAGCTGATTTCTATTGTATGGATAGGCACTTTACATGTGTTGATGTCATCTGTTTTTTGCAATAGTGTTTTAATAAACTTTGTTGATGTAGATTTTTAAGGGGGATTCCAGGTTGTTTGAAGTCAGCATGCTTCTTTGCTTATTTGAACTCACAAACATAATATTCATGGCTGGCAGCCCTTGGAATAGGTGCTTGGAGAGCACGGAGACAGCTGAAGAGCATTTTGTTATACACTGCTGCACAAGATGAGTATACATTATTATATTTTTGCTGCCTATGCAATGCAATATTTTCAATAAAAGTTAAAAAAGGAATGTTGGTTTCCTGGATTATTTAGAGATGAATTATATATATAAATTTTGACTTCTTCGGGAGTGCTAAGTTAGTCCTTGGCCATATTATGAAAGAAATATTGGAGATGATTATTTAAATTGAAGACCAAACTTTTATCATTATGAATCAGTATTGTCTTGTTATTGTGTTGTTATTGTGTTAACTGATTGTAGAGGTTATCTGTGACTATGGTATTGAAATTTGCTTTTATAATGTGAAACAAAATTGACTGATTGTACAATGCTAAGTACTATATTGGTGGTATATAAATAAAGCAGACATGAACAACCTGTGGGTCATGATCCCAAATGAGGTACCAGTGTCTGCTTATAGGGATCCAATTGCCTGATATATAGTATATCCCGTCTTGACTATTGCAACCTCCTGCTATCTGGCATTTCTGACACCCATATTTCTACACCAGTGGTAGTGAGCATATCGATGCTGACTACCCTGACAAGACTTACCCCGACATCTTGACTCCAAACGCTTCCTTACCAACGAGGATCAATGATAACTGTTCTGGCAACCGACTGGAACCAACCCCGATGAAGGAAGAAGCCTGCTCAACTTCATGACATCACTAACATAGGCAACGCTATTATTGCTGCTGTTAAGGGGTAATGTAAGTATGAGCCCAAGTACAATGTAGTTTACAAAGCCTTCTACTTCGTACATGGGTGCATACTTATATTACCCCCTTAACAGCAGCGATAATAGCGTCAGTGACGTTATGAAGTCGCACTGGCTTCTTCCTTCATCGGGATTGGTTCCAGGCGATTGCCATAACAGTCGTCATCGATCCTCGTCGGGAAGGAGGTGTTCGGAGTCAAGATGTCGGGGTAAGTCTTGTCGGATTAGTCATCATCGTTATACCATACCCCACCCATCCACACTTTAATCCATCCTAAATGCTGCTGCAAGACTGATTTTTCTCTTTCACTACTGCACATCTGCTGCGACACTTTGCAAATCTCTACATTGGCTCCCTGTGTCCTCTAGAATCAAATCCAAATTACTCATCTTACCTGCAAAGCCCTCAACAAAAACACCCCTGTATACATCTCAAATCTCATATCAAAATACTCTCCCTCTCGCCCTCTTAGCTTTAACTTTGACTTGCGCCTTGTCTCATCTCTGATAACCATCTCTCACTTCTGCCTACAAGAATCCCTTGCTGCTTGCCACTTATGGAATTCCCAACCATGCTCAATCATACTTTCACACAGCCTTAAAATCTTTAGATGCTCTTTGAAAACCCACCTCTCTTTTAGAGGTGACCTTATCCTCAATAATACTATTCACACTAATGCAACCTCACAACTGTCCCAATCTCCACTCTGAGCCACACTTGCTCCTCTTCTTTCAGCTGCGCCCTTTTCCCCTTAGAATGTAAGCTCTCTAATGAGCAGGGTCCTCCTTACCCTATGTTTTCATGTCTAGATTAATTTTGTCTGCCTTGTCTGTTCTTGTTTTACGTATGTACTGACTAATCTATGTCCTTGTCTTCCCTACTGTACGGCGCTGCAGAGCACTGTGGCGCCTTACAAATTTACGATAATAATAATAATAATAATAATAATACAGAATCAACTTTTTTTAGGTTCTCAAGCAATGGCACACTGATCTCAGCGCAATGGTACGCTAGTAATTGGGCTCTTGGTTTAAAATAAAAGTTTCCTTTTTTTTGAGACAAGAAATAAAGACAACAGTTACATGTTATATCATACAAGAATATATAGAATATAGTAAAAAGTATCAAACATAACAGTTATGATGTCAGGTCAGCTAAGTGTAGAAGAGCAAATTCAAATCATTAAAAGTAGATCCTATTGTTGCTAAATAGATAAACAACACAAATAGCATAATATTAACTTTCCAAAAAGCCAAATATATGAATTATCAACTCTCAATGGAACAATAGATTCTGTAATTTATGGTATGGAAGGAGAAAGGGAACAAGATACCTGAGAAATGTTTGACATTTCTCAAGTAATAGGTGGTTATCTCATATATACCCAAGTTCCATACCACTTGGTGTAACAATTCCATATTTTTTCTTTCATTGATGGTTGTAAGGTATAAAAAAAATTCCTGAGTCAATAAAAATTTCTATTTTAAGATTCTTTATGAAGAGAGGCCTCCAGCTGGTCCATGTGAAAGGCAAAAAAGAATTTATCCTTGAATAGTTCAAGTGAGAGTGGAGCATTTTGAATCCACAATCACATTTGGAGCATACTATTACAAGCAACAACAGAGAAGGCTAGTAAAATTCTCATTCAGGGGTAAAAATGTATATAATTCACTAGGTCTTTGGGCTCCAAGTTTAAAGAATAAAAACTAATAATATTTAGGACATATATTTTCTTCTTGTATTGAAATCTACTGAAATGGACTTTTTTTTATTAATTTTACCTAAATCAAATAGCTATTTCTGAAACTATTTTAAATAAATATCATTCCTCAGAATAACTTTATAAATTCCTTTTTTATGTTCTCTTTCAAAAAGTGTTATTTGATTTTAAAATTATGTGCAGAGTGGGACCAAATGGATCTGTTTATTACTAGTAAAGGTGCCTGTACTGTTAAAAGGAGCAGAAAGCAATACTTTTGGAAGCAGAGCACTTCTTCCACTTCTTCAGATAGGACAAAAATTTATATAGTGCTTGCAAGAAAACTCAGCTTAACCCCTAGCATTCTGCCAGCCAGTGGCGCACCCAGGGGGGGGTTTCTGAGTCTCCAGAAACCCCCCCTGTGCTAACTAAGTGGCCGCCATAGCGGCACTATCCTATACAGCAGCCGCGGCGCTGTCAAAGAAGCATCCGCGGCGGTGACAATCCTGCGTGCGCCCCTGCCAGCATACCATAAGAATCTACTTAGTGGTTTAATATGTTTTGTAAAATATGTGGTATGATCAAGATAGAATTGTGAAAGACAAAGTGATCATATCAAGTGCATCATATCATGTTCACCATTCAACACCTTATATTGCCAGAGATGTGCACTGCATTCCTTTGAACTGTTCAGGGCATCTTTGTGATTTCAGAGTAATACCAGAGTTAGTTTTCATAGGTACATGGAGCTCCTTGACCATGGCCAGTACTACACTGACTCTCTTTAGAACCAGGAATTGGATTTCTTTGTTTATCCTTAACTTTGTATTGAAAGTGGTGTATATTGTTACATTTTTGAATGACATCTGATTCCTCTCTGATATTTCTAGTCCTGTAACATATTTTCCATATTATTTTCTTGTGGTCCTTTTCAACTACAATGGCTCAGCTTCATGTGCTGTCCATCCCTTTTCTATGTCAAAATCTGTTTAGGTATTATTGCTGGGATTGAATTCCTATGTGTATATCACAGGTATGAATAATGATTGTGTCATTTAACACTTAACGTACCCTGGCCAATGGCCTTAGCATCATTGAATTTCCTTTTATTGTTATTATATTGTATATCGATTTTATAGAAATCAACTTTGATGCGTATTTTACACTGCACAACATAGCATAAGTATATCCCATGAAAAAATCAAAATGATTTTGGTGACATCCCATTTTAAATACTAAAGCACCACCCTTAATATTCATCTAGATGGCATGGACAAAGTGGATTCAATGTGCAGTGAAGGCTCACATGGAGTCAAAGCATTATGGAGGAAGTGGTCCAGTTGGACAAAACATTATGACAAACTTTTAATATATCTTATTGTTTTGAGTTGTTTTATACCTCTTAGTTTGCAAATAATTTATTACACTGTAAACTCACAGGATTATGTAGTGCAGTTCATCATAGATGAAACATACTCTGCCCCAGCAACCTCCACCTAGGAAATCAAGCACTAGCATTTATTACAAGTGTATAAAGCTGATGTTATAGCTTATGCTAACATCAGCTAGTTCCAGAGGTAATTATTTTTACTCATATTCTTGAGTTTTTTGTGTTTGTTATATTATAACAATTGTGTCATCTGTTGAGCCCCCTGTCTCATATCTCGTGCATGTAGTAGGCATTTCTTATGCAGTACAAGGATAACTTCTAGTTTCTTAATAAAAAAAATTAAAAGGGACTTCAAACATTTACACTTATTGGTATTGTCCATTCTTCAAGAATAATGCTCTTGAGTAACTGTATTTAATATGGCATTTACGTCACATGCTACAACCTTGTTTGAAAACTTTTTTTTTTCTAGCTGAATTCTGAGTCCAGAAATTAAGACACTGAGATTGTGATTTTATTTTATAATAGGGCCAACAAAGTTCAATTAGTAAATGTGCATTATATTATGACTGTCATATCTCATTTAAAAAGCATTGGGAAAGTCAGGTCAAATGTGTCGCCGATTTGCTAGGAAAGTAATAAAGACCATTTTTTTTAGTTTTCCAATTGTTCACCAAATAGTAATTTTACTGTAATAATGTTATGCTAGAGATAATTATTACAGAGAAATGTTCAGGGAGATAAATGCTTATTTTATCTTACAAAAAAATGCTTCTATAAAGTTATCTGCACTTTGTCATTTAAAGATAATTATAGTGTAGCCATAACTAGTCCAATGTATCCACATGGAACTAGCAGCTTGGTACAATGACTCAACACGCATAAGGGTAGTTATTTTATTCTTCATATTTTATATAAAAGTAGAAAGAGCATTTGAATACAAAACATCATTTATTACAGACATTTTCCTAAAATACCCTCTATTTTTTCAAAGAGGTGCATATCCTGGAGTGTGAGGAACGAGTCATAGTTTTAATCACTGAAAGTGAGTGAAAATATGGCACCTGTAATGCCTCCACTCAGATCAGACTGGACATGGTTTGCAACAGGTAACCAATATGTTCTTCACCCACCAAGGATCAAACCAGGAGAACACCTGCCTGCCTCACTCAATACAGATCAAAAGTGTAAATATAAAAAAGGATAAGATGGCACATTTTATTTGAACAAAACAGTTAAAAGGTAGTGTAAAATGTGAGGATGGGCAGTAATATAAATGGTGTGGTGTAAAATATTAAGGCAAAATAATAACATTGTGTAATCCAATTAAGTGCAACAATACTAACTGAGAAATCCATCTGCTTCCAAAATTAGTCAACAATACTTTAATATGTCGACAACATGCAACATTAATTCAATAATGCTAAATGAGTTCTAACATAAATTATGGCTGTAACATTGCTGCAGTGTCATTCACAGACTTTCAGACTACTATATTTTTGTCTGTCAAAATATAATCATCATCAGCAGCTATTTATATAGCGCCACTAATTCTGCAGCGCTGTACAGAGAACTTACTCACATCAGTCCCTGCCCCATTAGAGCTTACAATGTAAATTCCCTAACACACACACAAACACATACACACAAACACACATATACACACACGCTCACACACACAAACACACAGACAGAGAGAGACTAACGTCAATTTAAAGCAGTCAATTAACCTACTAGTATGTGTTTGGAGTGTGCGTGGAAACCAGAGCACCCGGAGGAAACCTCAGCAAACACCCAGGGAGAACATACGAACTCCACACAGATAAGACCATGGTTGGGAATCTAACTCATGATCACTAAGCCACCGTTAATATTGCAGTTGTTGCTGACATTGGTGCACTTGAATAAAGTTATTATGTAACTCTTTCAGGCTGGTAACTGAGATGGGCCCACCTCAAGTCACTTAGAGTTCTTTAGGCGCTAAAATGCCTAAAGTTGCTATTTATTACACATATTCCAATTCTTTCCCTTTCTACACTCGGGTACTGCAAGATGAAGCTGTCCTTTTCAACTTGTATGTACCCACCACTGTTTTTATTGCACATAATATATATCAATTATCTGCAGTGCAATTAACAAAGGGATCAGTGGTACTCCTGATCTGGGTATACTGTGGTATATCATCGGATCACTTCCCTTGTGGAGCTCATTCTATCTGTCTTGCTCCAATGTTGTCCCTGGATGAAGATAGCTAGATGGCTGCTGCACAGGGGTATATAAAGAGGTCTCTCACAGCATTCTTAATGACAGGGGTTGCTGATAGTTGTAGCTTTTCCAATAACCAATAGCAAGGAATCATTTCAGGATCCCAGGGAATGCCTGGGTGCATAGCTTACTAATCAAACCCTTTGTTGAAGGAGTATACAGATGTTATATAGGGAAGCATAAGCATTTAACCTATCATTATCTCACCTATCCTTGATTCATATACAGCATGTGTCAAATGTTTTATTTGTTTTTATTTTTAATGTATGCAATTATTTCATTATGGTAATAAAGTAGTTTTTATTACTGACATTCACTTTATAAAAGGGAAACAAAGGGAATCAATGGCATGTATCAAGAGACAAACAGCAGATGCTTGTTTTATTCATATAAATTACATTTTTTAACTTTTGCATAAAATCCATGGTTTCTTTTAAGCATTTAACACTCCTTTCCTATGTATATGTTTCAACTATAAAACCACCTCAGTCTTCCTTTTGGGGTACCAAATGCATCAATACTTACTTTAATTATGCTTCTCTAGTGTGTGTGTATATTAAAACGAAGGGCTTCTTTTCCCATGTGTAATCATTTACATTCTGCATGAAGCTAAGAGATCATTAATCCCTATGCAATGTACTTTAGAAAATTTATCAGGAACATGGTGTATTCAAAGGTGTCTAAACACTCATTTGTGCTGATTCTAATGAGTCCTAGCACTGCCATACAACCAGATAATGAGTCCTAGCACTGCCATACAACCAGATAATGAGTCCTAGCACTGCCATACAACCAGATAATGACTCCTAGCACTGCCATACAACCAGACTTTATATTTCTTACTTACATTTTATGCAACTGTTTCTCTTCATGCAAATAGTTTGTAGAAAATGCATTAAGCTCAGCAATAGTAGTATTTACACCAGGCATATGTCAGGCATAGCAAGTATGCATACTGACGTTCCACTATAGCATAGGAATACTGCAGAGATAACGTAGAGATTTGTCTTGCCAGTGTTAGTAGTACATGCAGAAGATGCATTACAAAATATGCACAATAAACAAAATACAAATCAAAAAAGGAAATTAAATAAAATCAAATTAAATAAAGTAAACTAAAATACAAACATCTGTTGTTTTCTACATTAAACATCCAATGGCAATCTTTTTTTCTGCATAGATCAAATGGAAATGACAAGTAAGTAAAAAGAATAGCCTGTCACGAACATATAATATAGCTAGGATGGTAATGAATTAAGTACTGCTAAAGGAGTCAATGCTCAATTAGCCAATCAGCAGTGACTAGCTAGTGCTGCGGATAGTTATCACTATCATTGTGTATCATTGCAATTGTCCTTTAGCACCCGCAGATATGCCCTCTGACAAGCATTCATGTTTAACTGAGTTGCATATACATGAACATGCCCTTACTCTACTTGACCTAAGCTTGTACATGATTTTCTGTATGCTCTTCAAGTGATTTATTTGTTTTTGGCAGAAAATAAGAATTTTAAACCTGTGACACTTATTCTTGTAAAGAGAGGTGTTAATTTATATTCACTATTACGCTGTCTCTTCCCTTGTATATACGTTTATTAAATTCTCTAACATACTTTTCAGTTTTTATTTTCTTAAGACTGTATATGTTGTCTTATCTTATAATAATCTGTCTGTGTCTTCAATGGGCTCTGCCCATTACTACTACACTTTACCCTATGCCTGTAGGTTTAATTGCAGTAGCAATTGTTTTAGTTGTTTTAAACTTCTCGGTTTCTGAAATTTA
Source organism: Mixophyes fleayi (assembly GCF_038048845.1). NCBI lineage: Eukaryota > Metazoa > Chordata > Amphibia > Anura > Limnodynastidae > Mixophyes > Mixophyes fleayi. The sequence continues at coordinate 53,765,077 of NC_134410.1, forward strand.
TGTACATTTAGGGCTAGATTTACTAAGCTGCGGGTTTGAAAAAGTGGGGATGTTGCCTATAGCAACCAATCAGATTCTAGCTATCATTTTGTAAAAAGTACTAAATAAATGAAAGCTAGAATCTGATTGGTTGCTATAGGCAACATCCCCACTCTTTCAAACCTGCAGCTTAGTAAATCTAGCCCTTAGAATTTTTTAATATTTTTTAACAAATTTCTCGAATAGTGAGGTTTGCATTTTGTGTGGATATACGGATTGTATGTTTTCTGTGAGCAGTAAGTCCTGATTTATTTTTTCAATGGCATTTTAACAAAATATATTTTTAATTCTCGACTCAATGTTAACTTTGTACAAATTTTACTCACATCTATGAATGTATTGAAACTTGAAGTGGAAGCTGTTGGGAGCAAAGTAAGTGCCTTATTTAGAATGCTTTGTTCATGTTAATTCATTTTCTGGCTTGCTAAGATTGACATTATCTTCTTTGTTTTTGGTTCTAATCCTTGAAATTACATTTCATTGTTTTACTTCCTTTATCCTTGTTGTTGTCTTTCCATTTCTGTCATAATTGTGTGAGTATTCTCATTGTTTCTCTGTTGCCCCCTCCCAGTATTTTTGTTAGGGGCCCTTTGTGTGTTGCATTACTAGATCTCACATTCTGGATTCTGTTTCTGCCTTTTTATTTTCTCTGTGATTGGATGATTTGGATTGTTTTTTAGTACTATAGTTTTTATCTCTGCTTCTTGGTCCTGTTTTGTTACTTAAGTTAATATGATATTTATGTAAAATAGATAGAACAATGTTTTTAAATATATTTGCTGTTCATTCCAATTATTACTAACTGTGGTGGTGTGAAGTTCATATTACTTTGTTGTGGGGGTTGTAAGTATTGTGTGTGGTTGTTGTGTGTTTAAAGTAGAAAACTGTGTGTGTTACGCAATAATAATTATACAAATGCCCTTCATATTATCAATCAACATTTATAGAGCGCCAGCAAATTGTGTAGAGATATACGGATCATATAGGTTACACTGTGAAGAGGGTTTGGAGCTCTCCATTTACCAGAAGCTTCAGAGCATCTGAAAGTCGAACCTTTGAGATGCTTCTCTTGTAACCAGAGGATTTCACATCAGGGTGCACACCCATGTCACGTGACTGCCGCTTACTTGGAGATCGAGTGTGATTCATCCAGCGGGGAGCCTGTGAGTTTCTACGTTACAATCAGATATACTGTCTCTTTGGTACCTGCATCCTGACCTTAGTAATCTCTTCGGTCTTGGACATTTGCATTTGGGATTAGTTCCCTAAGTCCTACATGTGCTGTGGTGTGGCTTATGGTCTGGATCTACATTATTGCCTATTGGTATAACTACATTGACTATTGTTTTAATATACTTTTGTTCTACTCATACCTGTATTTATAGGCAATGCATTGCCATTAATGATATATATTGGTTTCTCTTGACAAATTTATGGTCTGTGTTTATATGTTCACTATTATATGCCTAGGATAGTTACCTATTTATACATTGCCTGTCAGCTGCTATTGAGCATATGTGTCAGGTGTTGACACATTATATTCATTCCCAGAGTTCACAACAGCATGGACAAGCTTGTTATCCACACACACAATTACTTTAATTAAAGCGGATCCACTGGTTGTGAAACTCTGGCAACAGCAATTTCAAAAGACAGGCCCAGCTTGGGCAAATAAACAATGCAATGGTTCTATGGGTCTAGTGCACTTGACTTTAAAGTGTCGATGGACTCCGCACTTGAAACACCTCCGATCAGACACCCTTAGAGCTGAACCTAGATTAGTAGGAGTGTTCAATTTTAGACATTTGACTTCAGGTTTACCCACTTAGACAATCTCTCATCTTTGGTGTTCAACAAACCCCTCTGATAGGAAGTCAAGGCCACTGTTTGGTCACGTTCCTCAGCGGATCTAGATGAAAGAGTATTTTCCTCATGTAGCAATCATTCAAGCTTTTCATGCTTTACAGCCAGATGAAGTCTCTCTAACTTGCACTTCACAAGCTCCTTTATAGACTCTCTTGATGTGTACACCTCTTGTTGAACCATGACAAACTTTTGCTTTAAAACAGTAATGTCTTGGTCTTTTTCTGCTGCTATCTCTTTAGGAGCTCCCTCTGCTTTCCCCCTTTCTTCATACAAGTCTTGCAACACATGCAACTCTTTTCTCAATGTCTCAAAAACAGCTTCTTGGGCTTTTATCTTTTCATCACAATATTGCTTTAAATTCCACACTTCTTTTACAAGACAGCAGTTTTCTTCTGTAAAAGTTTTCTACAAGCAATCATACTATTTCCTGGCCACATAATCTGACACAGGTAACAATAAGTTTGTGCAGAGAGCATGAGGTTTTTCATCTTCATATCCACTCTGCAAACTCCCATGAAGGTTTTACAAATTTTCCTAATGGGACTGAATTTCAGACTCACCTGTTTGTAAACTTTCTTTTGACATTTTATTATTTCTCTTGCCCATCTTGGCTGAAGTAAAGAAAACGTGTACTGGCAGCAATTACTCTTTGTTCTATTGCAGTCTTTAAACATAAAACTTGACATTTAAATATATCTAGCACTTGCCACAATTAATTAGCAAAACCAACAGGTAATTTAGCATCCCATACAGGCAAACAGCAACTTTTGTGTAAAGGTTTTTTTTTTATGGACCACACCCAACAGCTCAGTGAATAACCAAGGTGTGGCAGTACAAAAATCAGCCATTTGTTTCCTTTGAGAAACAAAAACAGGTGCTGAGCAGTTCACCGTAATATTTCTCCCTTTTTCTGTCTCTTCACAGACAAATTATTTGCTTTCTCTGTAACTCAGTAATCTCCCCACTGCAACTGACAGCTTTAATAGTTTGGTGTCTAAGGTAGCATTTAAATATATTTCACTCACCACCATTGCATCTGGTTGGCTTGGTGGACAGCTGTGCTTTTGCTGTCCTTTGCAATCCCACTTCTATCACCACTTGTGACATGAGCATACTTCTCTTGATGCAAACAAAACAAGTTTTTATAATTGAGAATCCTTCCACACCCTTAGCTTGACAGACAGACAACACTCCCACCTTGCCTTTAAAAGGATATCTCCTCAGGTGCTCTGTAATTTTGCCTCACTACAAATACACCCTGTCAGCTCTGTTGTTACCTGTAAGAAAGACACCGTCAAAGCATGTAGATTAAATCACACTTTATACATTTACTTTGTGACACATGTCCTACAACTGTATACCTTAACCTAGGTGCACTGCTTTACCTGCGTGTAACCATTTGATTTGTCATTATATATATATATATATATATATATATATAAAAAAGAAGGCAGAGTATAGTCAGTATATATAATACAGACACAGTGTAGATTATAGACTACAAGGTATATGTAAAATGCAGAGTTGATGCAGGGAAAAGATACCTGACAGTGGAAGATTGCAGTGTATCCAGGTGAGTACGCTGGACAAGTCCTGAATAATCTAGGTGAGTGTAGGTGCAGTAGTCATAGAGCAGTAATCGAGCTGTGCCTTAGGTTTATGTAACCCTTGACCCAGCTTCCCAGCACTCACTTATCTTGATGGGAGTTTTCCAGATGCCTGTAAACACCTTCCCCACTGGCCCAAAACTTTGAACTCTGTTTCAGCCATTTGAGAGACAGTACTATGGTTATTTCATCCTTGCCAATTTTGTATTGTAGGCCTCCGGGAGATGCCAGTAGGCGGAAGGGGGCAGGGTGCAGCAAATTGTATCATTTTGGTCTGGCCCCTAATGATGAAATCAGAAATTTGTTGTTGGAGGTGAGGCTAACATGACGTGATTCACCATTGAGTCTCCCACCGGGTACGATGCTGGACAATTGCCTGCTCTCCCAGGTATCCGGGGGAACTACCTGGAATTTAGGAGTCTCCTGAGAAAGTGGGCAAGTATGGGTTACTTCCCCTCGCATTTGAGAATCACTGCAGTTCCAGTGATGTTTAAAATATCAGAAATGGAGCTGATGCACAAACTCTTTGTGCAGAAGGGTGCTATCCATGTATTATCACGTGCAGGTATTCTATTCAAGCTTTGATGCATGATTTCTGGTTTTGTGCACATTTTAAACCTACACCTTTCTGCTTGCACATTGTATCACAGGGACATTACTGGTTCCTAATGAATTGATAGGTAGCATTCTCATGAATATCAGTTCTGACACAAAATGGCTGCCTCCACTGAATGTAGGCACCAGTTGTATTTTAGAAGTGAGCAGTAGACTTCAAGGGAACAGAGCTCCAGTGGTCAAATTATTATTAAATAAATGTAGAATATGTGTCTGCATTTAGCAAGCAATAGCATATTAATAAAATAAGACAAAGAAGTACCAGTTTTATTTAAAAGAAAAAGCTCTGCAAGAAATACTGTTGTCATAAAAATATTTTGTTTTAAGTTTCGAGGGATTTTAAATGTAACTTTCAATTAAGATTATCATCTTGAATTTGATGGCATTAGTCAGGTGACGTTCTTTCCTCATAGATGTTTTTTTTTTGTAAGTAGGAAGTAGTTAGGTCTGTAAATGATGGATTTTTACTCAGCATAATAATGAAGTAAGCTTGTTAACACAGAAAAACATAGAATTGTAAAATATCCTCCCATAGTTTGTTATGTTTATTTCTGCACAGATAACATTTAATTTACTTATTTCATCTCCTAACTGCAGCAGTATATGCAATAAGAAAAGGGACATACAAGATGGCCACATACTGGATTAGCTATAATGAGCTGTACCTGCAAAATATGCAGAAAGAAAGATTGGCTGTTGTTTGTAAGCCAAACATCTGCTGTGATGAAAGAGCCAGCAATCCTTATCAGACAGACTTTCTGTAGGCCATTTAAGCTAGTGGGATACATTTTAGTAATAGCAGGCTGGACAGGTAAAGGAGATGCATTGTGTGACATAACTGTTTAACCTCCCCTGAGTTAATGTTCCCTGTAAACTTTGACTGTAAACTTAAGTATAAATAAGAAAAACATCTACAGCATGAAGAGAAAAACACACATAACGAATCTGACATTAGCTAAAATCATCATCATCATTTATTTATATAGCACCACTAATTCCGCAGCGCTGTACAGAGAACACATTCACATCAGTCCCTGCCCCATTGGAGCTTACAGTCTGAATTCCCTAACATACACACACAGACAGACAGAAACTAGACACAGACTAGGGTCAATTTTGATAGTAGCCAATTAACCTTCTAGTATGTTGTTTTTTTGGGGATTGTGGAAGGAAACCGGAGCAACTGGAGAAAAGCCACGCAAATACGGGGAGAACATACAAACTCCACACAGATAAGGCTATGGTCGGGAATCGAACTCAAGACCCCAGTGTTGTGAGGCAGAAGTGATAACCACTACACCACTGTGATCTAAATTTACATTTAGATCCGCTTCTACATATTGTGAAAATGTTACAAGAAACTGGAGGTTGAGAGAGCTCCTTAACATGTGCAACAATCCCATGAAATTGAGGCATGTTTTTGAACATAAATCACTGTAGCAGGTTATAAGAAAAAGCTTTGCAATGACCATTTTTCCTCGGTTTGTTTCTTCAGTCCACTATTAATGATTTATTAATCTGCTGGGTTTGCTGTGTTGTTGGACGACCATGGAAGTCATAGTCACATGGCACAGGATGTAATGAGAACTGAGTATGTGAAATGCCCCTCTGACCTCAATCTGCTCTGTCAACAGTAAAATCCCCCTCCTTCTCTATCTCTGCCAATATCATGTTGAGAGTTGTGAATCTTTGTGTGACTGGTAGCCATACTCATCTGCTCTCCAGATAATTTTTTAAAAGCACTACATGATTTGTATTAGGACAGCTAAGAAAAATTACTTTTGGCAAACTTAAAAGGTACTTAACTTGCTATGCAAAGAAAAAAATGAGTTTGTGTGATTGCTGCTTTTAGCAAAATAATAAGTTGATTGTATACTTACACATTCTGAGCTTCTGTCTTTTGAAAAAAAAATAATTATTGTACCAGTAGCATATTTCTTTGTCTCATCACCTCTCTACTTTGCTCAAGTTATATTGGAACATATGCAGATCATCCAAATCTTTGACATTTGTACTCTAATTGAAAAGATATGCAGTGCATATATTAAAAATGTATTTGGTTCTGTGTATCTCTGATCAGTATGTGTATGTTTAGTTTTGTGTATGTACAATAGAGATTATTGCATCAGATCTTTAATGGAATATAATAGTGTTCCTTTATATGTGTACAAAACAAATGGGGGGTATCAATTTTAAATATTCATATTTGGCTATTTGATATCTTAGTAGATTGAAGGTAATAAATCTATGTGCATCTATACTATTTTTATGTTTGTATAGAAAAAGCCCAAGTGTGTGGTGAGCTGCAAGCCATGTACTTATGGATTTTTGTATATTGATTTTAGAGTGGTTCTTTACTGTACAGTAGTAGTGACCTTTTGTGTATAGGACACTTTTAGTGGTCCTAAAATATATTTGAAAAACAGTGAAATGTTTTGGAGGATGTTTTATCTTAAAGGGAAAAGTGAAACCCTATCTTTCTGATGTTCACATCATACCTCTCAATACACTTAATTAATGGACCCCAAATGGGTGGGCTTCCCAGGAAGTGGCTTGGGCTTTGTCATTCATTCGAGAGTGAACATGGCTGAGTGGATCAAGGTTGGTTGACATGGGAAGCGTGCTTTCGATGAATCAGGTACGCACATATTTTTAGAGATATGTAATCAATTAAAGTGAAGCTGGCCTCTGTATAGAATCAGGGAAATTTATAGTTGTAAAAGAAATAAAGTAGCAATCCATAAAATACAGAATTAAAACATCAATCTAACATAAACTTCACTCTGAATGGCTACATGCAGGACCATCTTAACACTTTTATAGGCCTCTGGGGAAAGTAATGCACTGGGGCCCTACCTACACAACCACTCACAGAAAGACATTTATATAATCGATAAAATTAACCTTATATTTATGGTACAACAAAACCAGTATTTAAACATTAAAAATCATGCTGTACAGCACAGAGATTAATTCACACAAACGTTTAGACAATAAACATGAGCCTTGAAGTTGAAAAACAAGAAATTCAACATAAATATGGTACTCAGCTGGAAAATCATACAGATGGAGATGGCCGAGTATGAAATTACTATGAATTATTTATTATTAATCAAGTTTTCAACGCAAACATTTGCAAAATTTCTTTGCAGAAAATTACTTCAAAATTTGCATCCAAAATTTGTGTGTGTTAAATTTATCCTGCTTATGTACAATTAGTACGTGTACACTGTTTTTGTCAAGATCAAGATATGTATTCGCAACTACAAGATATCATGTTCAGATAATAGCTGATACTAAGGTGATTAGTTCACATAAATGTTTTAGTAAAGATGGTTTCAAAGTTCTGAATAATTCTCCTGGAATAATAGAATGAAAAGTTGGCAAGCCCATTGGCCCCTATGCTCATGGGGCCCCCATGCACCTGCCCAGCATACCCATGCGTTAAGACAGCTCTGGCTACATGTGCAATCTGCAGAATTTATCCTTTCAATTTTTTAACACTATATGTAAGGGGAAAAACTTGGATAATTGCTCTGTACAGTGTGCACTGAGTTAACAGGATACAAGCACAGATTCAGATGTTAGTGTACAGAACAAATACTGCTAGACGAAGGTCAACATGTGATACATAGCACTAAGAGACAATAGGTAAAAAATGAGATTTCTGTAGGAGTTTCAGGGGGATGAGAGAAACTACAAAAAATTTTTTTTTCATTTCTCTTGATTGTACTGTTTAACATATATTTGAAGAATGCCTATATTGTGTTGACATTTACACAAAACAATAATGTTACATTGACATTCTGTTACCAATATAATATGTAACACATATTAACTTCCATTTATTGAATATATATAGATGATTATAATTATGCAGTAAGTTAAAAAGAATGTATAAAAGGGTATAGCAGGCAGCATCTTTTAGACTACTCCTTGGGCAGGATTATTCCTTTAAAGCCATTTCACTAGCTCTCAGGCATTCATGATGAATGGGGTATCACCTGAAAACAGAAGCTAAATCATGTGGACCATGAAGCCTTCTTCTGAAAAGTTAAAAAGTTTTGTTATTATAGAAACTCAAACTTACTGTAATTCTTGCATTCTTGAAATGTTTTTTTTCTGCTTAACCAGCTGTAAAGTTGCAGATCTGACTCTCATGATGTCATCTAAAGTACTGAAAATCACTAAAATCAAGTGGAGACAAGAGGAGCTTTATTCCGAACTGGTCTTCATCATCATCATCATCATCATCATAGTTTATTTGTAAGGCTCCACAAATTCTGTCAGCATTCAAGACAGATGGATATAAATTAAGCATAATAACAAATCATGTAAGCAAATATTACAAGTACAGTTGCAAGTAAAATGTTTACAAGTGAAAATTCCATTAGTATAAGTTAAATATAAAATAGCAGTCGCAAATAAAAGTTAAACATAGAAACATAACAGGTACCGTCAAAGAAGACAAAAGAGATATAGTCACTTTGGGTAGCAGTGCTTGCTCAAGAGACGCATAGATATTCAACACCTAGGTCAGGGGTCAGTATGCAGGGGCAGGTAAAGGCACTGTTGGACAATGTCTTGCTCCCCCTCCTACATCTGCAGCTGCCATGCACTCCAGTGCCCTGTTCCCTTTTCTCACTGACATTGGTGTTAGCAGACCAGCACTTCTTTCATATACTGTCAATAGGTGCACACTGGGAAGTTCTTTGTGGTATAACTATTTATATTGTTTAGTTATCAGCATACAGCTATGACTGCATCTTACTTGAACAGTCAAATTGCTAGAACATTCCTGTACAGCAGAGTACATGTCTATAAATACACAGTAACACATTAACACATTTAGTAACAGTGCCACCAGCTCTCCCTCCTTTGTAATCACTCAAATAGCATTAAGCCTCATTCAGTTATATCTTAACAATCCTTTTCAAAGATGAGGCTTAAACCACTAAACCAATCTTCCTATATAATCTGTGATGTCTTTCTCCAGGTTACTGCACCAGGCTCTCGACCCTTTTGCTCTCTACATTTCATCACTCTTCTCCAGGAACTTCCACTATGTCTGGACACAGCCTGCACCCCTCCTTGTAGCAGCCTTTTCCACATTGTGTTAGCTTTATATGAGAGGCACACAGGTGCTTTACTTTTGTTTTACTCTGGTCAAGTGCCTTACTTAATATGCTCCGCACTCCTGTGTCTCTTATGATTTGATATCTGGTTTCCAGCTGATTTCAATCTAGTTCAGTTGCTGCTTTGTTTGAGTATTTGGAGTTAGTGCTCTCTCCTTTATCTGGATCTGCTGGGATCATCACTTAAATTTTCAGTTGCTCAACAAATGTCACACTGTTGCTTGTAGATACTGTTCTGTTTTTGGATTTAAGATTCTGAATTCTCTGGAACATTCGCTATACTCAGCAAGCATCCCTTCCACTGCCCAGGTCTGCAGTTTACTGTGTCTTTCTGCAGGAATTTAGACAAATGCTTTACACTTGAAAACTATAAAATGATTTTTACTAGGTTTCTTCCAATGTCATAGTTCATGCAGAGTTATCTGCACTGTTAAAGACGGTAATGGTCGGACCCGCCGCCTGTATAATGTAATTCAGCCTTAAAACCGGCAATCTTACTCTGTCCTTTACAAGTGCCATCATTATTAGTGGAGAGATTTTACACAGTCGAAATGTACATGTGTTGCCTATACAGCCTGTGGACATTGTGGTATGTCTACTATCAAGTAAGTCTACATTTACTTCTTGTCTCTTTTATGCTCATCGGAATTCTCACATTGGGATTGCAGTTGCTTAAAAATTGACTACCACTGGGATTTCACAAAATCAATTCTAAGTACTGCTTCAGGTCTTGTTTCCAGAGTATTTATCAGTGCACTGTATGTGCCACGTTATCTGCAACCAGTATGGCATCCATGTGGTTGCACTTTATTTCTTCTCCTACAGATCTGAACTGTAATACAATTTCTACCAGTCTATTTATATGCTTTTGCATAGTCTTTTGTAATACTCACCTCTCCCCGATCCATGCGCTGCCGGCCGCCAGACACTTCCGGGTTGCGCCACCACCGATCATGTGATCCCCTGACGGTGAATTCAAAACTCCACCTGTCTGCATATATACCGTGCCCTGACACAAGCCTGTGTCAGGGCAACAAGTGTCTTTGTCTCCCTTGGTCCTGCTACATTGTGGATGACATTCTATTGTACCTATCTAATCCCAAAAACTTTTTCCACCCGCTGTCTCACCCATGTCTCCCATTGATGAATTTGGAAAAGTCTCAGGATATTCAGTAAATTTGGACAAATCCATAGCACTTTATCTTAAACCAGGCTTTCTCTGACTTTACTGGGCAAAGGATATGCGATGGGCGTCTAAAGCCCTAACTTATTAGGGAATTTGGCTCCCTAAAAATTTAGACCTTCTGTATCACATTAATGTCTCTGCAGCCAGTAGAGATTTATCCTATGAGATAGAAAGGTGTGTGTCTCTCTGTCTCTGTTGTGGGCACAGCCAGTTTAGTAAAAATGATATCATTCCCCAAGCTCCTCTATTCGCTTCAATCTTTCCCAATCCTACTGACATGAAAGAATGTGGCTGCCATTAACAAACATTTCCATAATTTTGTTAAGAACAAATAATAAATCCCTAATTGGGCTTTTCAGACCCCAACAACCCAGTAACAATGGAGGCATTAACTTCCCTAACATTAATCTTTATAATCAGGCTGCCCAACTCGGATATTTTAATGATTGGCAAAAGGGAACACCTCACTAGAACAAAACTTCCTTGCAAACATCAGACTTACTACATTCTTGCACATGCGTGATCAGGAAATTCCTCTGGACCTACTAGATAACCCTCTGTTGATATTCACACGAAAGCTATGTCACATATTGTGTCATTGATGTAATTTGCATCCCTACTCCCTCCATCTTTCACCTACCCTTCCTTGGTAATCCGAACTGTCAGGAGGGCGTGGCTATCTACTCCTTCACGCTTTGCTCCAATAAATTGTTTGAAATGGTGGGACATTACACAATTGTTGTGATTAGATCTTTTTTCCAGGGTGATTGTAATAATCCCAGTTACAAAAAGAATGTGCCTTGGTGCACAGAAAGAAGTTGAACTAGAAGGCACTTCAGTCCAAAATTATCCATAAAACCAATTTTAATAATATTCACATTAAGAGGTTATATATTGTGGTTGGTTATCTTTAATCATTACTAAACAGGTCCAAAGAAAGGCAAACTTATTTAAAATCAAAGAAGAAAGAAATGAAAGAAATATTTAAAATACCAAAGAGAGCCGATTGTGATGCTATGTGGTATTATTGCAGGAAATATATTGTTGCTCAATCGCAATTTGTCAATTTATTGTTATAATAAAGATATATATATATATATATATATATATATATATATATATATATATATATATGAAATCATTGTCCTGTTTGTTATTATTATTAATCTCATCACCCATACATGGTATCACAAAAATTAATTAATCCAACATGTCTGGTGTTATAATGTTATGGTATGATTGTATGTCAAAAAGAAAATTGGAAAGTCCTTGTTATGGTTATTGTTATAGACTCTTTATAAGACTAGAAGTATAAGTTTAAGTGTTGGTCAATTTGAAGTATATTAATATTACACAGGGAATGACATGCTAATATGTGCAGGGGACTATATTATTAACAGAACATTCATCATGGACATATTATAAACATTTTACATTCCAAACAATTGTTGTGAATAGATGAACTGTTCTTAAGAGGGTTCTCCCTATATTGTTTCCAAGTTCATACAGATTAAATTGGAGTGCAAAGGATTATGATTATATATCATAGTATACCTTTCTATCCTAGTAGACCTAAATTATATAATTATATAATATTATATAGTTTTTAATGGAAAGGCAGGTAATTAACACTTTAATCTTATATGATGGTAAAGAAAGGGTCTCTAAATATGGGTATTTTTGTTCTCTGCCTTATATAACACTGTTAAGAAATAGCAATTTATGCAGTAAAATGTTCGCATATTCCAGGTAATAGTATTTATCTTTTTCTTTTTTTTTTTAAATAAGTTTTTATTGATATTTAACAACATAGACAGGTTATATATGTATTTCCAACAATATTTGTTTTGGATGGCAAGTGATTAAGAAAGTACACCATCATGGGACCAAGCCAAAGAAGATTAGATGTACCAAAAAGAAGAAACATTCCCATCCACATATGGTGGCCGTTGATAACCTAGTACATAAAACACAAAGACAGACAAGGGGGGGAGGGTAAAGACATAAGGAAAAAGTGGGAAGGTCGCATAATGGAATCCCTCATATCAAAAGATCCATTTAGGCCTCAGCTAATCAATTTAGATATATATAAGGCATATATAAAACAGGTATGGAACATAGCGCAATCCAACCACCATATGTGTCTAATATACCCCTGCACCTAAAGGAACATAGCTCAGGTGAGTATATCCAAGGTTGCGAACTCTGGAGAGTCAATAAAGTCTAAACAAGGGCCCCAAATGGTATAATATGTTTCAAAAGAGTCCGTATCTGACAAATGTAGCTCCTCCATAAACCTGTAATACTCTAATCTATTAATCCAGTCCCGAATATTTGGTGACGTGTTTGTTCTTCATCTCATAGGTATAACTGCCTTGGCAGCCGATATCACAAATTTTAACAAGGATTTTTTAAAACCGGATATGGGCAAATTTATGTTATCGAGGAGCCAAAACACCGGGGTATCGGGAATAGCTTGGCCAAGCAACTTCCGTGGGATGCCTATAACCTTCGACCAAAAAGGTTGTAATACAGGACAGTCCCACCAGATGTGTAGTAGAGAACCTGGTCCATGAGTGCATCTCCAGCAGGCACTGGACAACCCGCAAATTTTTTTTGCAAGAAGTGTCGGGCATCTATACCACCTGGTAAGAACCTTAAAGTGGGTGTCTAATATTGTGACATTAGGTGAGCAAGCATGGATTGCTTGAAAGATTTTAGACCAATCAGCCTCTTGTAATTCTATTCCCAAATCCCTTTCCCACTCTAAAAGAAATTTCGGGGTGGACCTAAATAGATACTCAACTAAAAGCTTATAGATAGTCGATAAATAATGCGGGGGGTAGTGTGATCCACTGCAGAGGGACTCAAAAAATGTTACATTTCTGTTAATGCCTTGTTTTTGGAGACCCATCAAGAGGAAGTGTTTAAGCTGGAAGTATCACCAAACCTCTATATCAGGTAAGACCCATTTAGATTGTATCTCTGGAAATAAGAGGACCCCAGTAGCTCCCACCAACTGGCCGACACAATAAATTCCTGCCTGAAACCACAGGGAGAGTCTAATGGAGTGGTTCATAGAGGGAACATTGGATTATTGAACAATAGAGTTAACGGGGATATCAAGTCAGCCCAGAGACTCCCCAGAAGTGGTTTAAAGTTGAGGTCATATAAGCACGAGAGATCGCTAGAAAGTATAACGCCTAAATATTTTACTCGAGAAGGATGCCAAATAAAAGGAAAGGCACATTTTAAACCCTCCACCACTGAGGTTGGGGTCTTAATGTTCAAAGCCTCTGACTTGCTATAGTTGATTTTAAAGTTAGACAATAAGCCAAACCTTTGAATTTCTTTGACCAAGTTGGGTAGAGAGACGACCGGGCTAGAAATAACGGCCAGAAGGTCGTCCGCAAATAAAATGAGTTTGTGTTCTCTCTCGCCCACCCAGACACCAGATATATTTGAATTGGCCCTGATAGCTCTTGCCAACGCCTCCATACATAGTACAAATATGAGTGGAGATAGCGGACACCCCTGCCTAGTGCCGTTATTTATCACCACTGGTTCCAAAAGATCTCCATTAATTTTGATTCTAGCCAGGGGTTGTCGATAAAGTGCTATGATTCTATGGAGTCCCAACGGGCTTAAGCCCAAGTGTTCAAGGAGCCCTCACATAAAAGGCCAGCTTACACGGTCAAAGGCCTTTTCTGCATCAGTTGATAAAAGCATTGAAGCTGTTGTTGAGCATGAGGCCATATAAATCAAATCTATCACCTTGGTGGTGTTGTCCCGTGCTTCACGAACCGGGACAAAACCCACCTGATCTGAGTGAATCAGATCTGGAAGCAGAGATTTTATTGTGTTTGCGATAAGTTTCGCGTACAACTTAACATCCACGTTCAACAAGGAGATAGGCCTATAGCTTGCACATTGAGAGGGGTCCCCTCTTTGGGGATTACCATTATATGGGTTTCCAAACTCTGTGGGGAGAAAATGGAATCACTGGAAATTGCATTAAAGGCCGGCACCATCAGGGGTATCAACTTATCCTAAAAAGTCTTATAATATGAAATGGAGAAGCCATCAGGACCCGGGCTTTTGCCTGAAGGTGTAGATTTAATTACCTCCCTCAACTCGGCTTCAGTGAAGGGTTGTTCTAGCTTATCTCTATCTGAGCTTGAGAGAGTGGGGAAACTAATCTCCTTTAAATATAACGCAATCTGAGCTGATCGTTTGGCACCTACAGAGTCAATTTCTTGAGTTTCAAGATTATATTGTTTGGTGTAATAACCATGGAAGGCATTAGCTATATCAGAAGTTAATTTACATTCACGGTCACTACCGTCCTTAATCATGGCAATGTAAGACTTTGCTCATTGTTTACGCAGGGCCTTAGCCAACATAGTACCTGGCCTGTTTCCCAACTGAAAGAAACGGTGACGACACCTCCGGAAATATAAATTATTTATAAGTGCCACCCTCGTCTCTGTCAGCTTTGTCAACAGATCCCCAGACATATTGGATTTATGTGTTGTCTCTAAATCTCTAATCTGCTAGAGTAAATGGTCCCGGTTCTCAATGTTTTCTTTCTTCAAACGGGAGCCTAACTCAATAAGTTTCCCTCTTATGACACATTTATGCGCCTCCCAAATTGTAATTTCTGAGACGTCAGGAGTAACATTGTCAGAAATATATTCGTCCAGGGCAGCAGTCAATTGGTCCCTAAAATATGTGTTTTGGGGTAGGAGCTCATTAAGATTCCAAGTGCATTTTCTGGTCATAAAATGGGAACATTGAAAAGTCAATGATATGGGGGCGTTGTCAGACCATGTTATTTGACCATTAGATGTTGTTAAAAGTTTAGGGAGAAACCTATGTGAAAGGAATAGATAGTCAATTTGTTAATATATACATCATGAGGGTGAGAGAAAAAGGAGTAATCTCTCTCCCCTGGATGTTGAAGGCACCATGTGTTGCGATCTGCGTACACCCATCTGACCGTTGGAAGTGTCAAGTTCTTGTTTAAGGGTCCAATTGAGATCACCTCCCACAATTAGAATTCCCTCTGCATATTATGTTACTTTATCCAATACCTGTGGGATAAACAGGGGTTGAACTTGATTAGGCAGGTATAAAATCACAAAAGTATATGTTACATCAAATAAACAACATTTTATCAGGAGTGCTCTTCCTTTAGCAAGACGAAATTTCTGAAAATCTGAGAAGGGGAGTCTTTTGGAAAACAGAGTTGCAACTCCTAGAGTCTTACCCTCACTATTATTACTAAAATATGAGCTAGTATAGAAGCCATTTGAGAGCCGTGGGGCAGATACTTGTTTAATATGAGTTTCTTGAAAGAAAACATCTGCTCCCAGGTGTCTCATTTCTTTTAAAGCCCCTTAATAGTATTTATCTTATAAGACTAGCAGTGTAAGTTAAAGTGTTGGTCCACTTAAAATATATAAATATTACACAGGGAATCACATGCTAGTATGTGCAGGGGACTATTTCATTCTTTGATTTAAAATAATTGTGCCTTTCTTTTGACTTGTATAGTAATGATTACAAATAACCAACCTCAATAAATAACTTTTTAATGTGAATATTAATAAAATTGTTTTTATGGATAATTTTGGACTGGGGTGCTTTCTATATCAACTTCTTTCTGTGCACCTAGGCACATTCTTTTTGTAACTAGAGTTATATTTACGTTGAGTAAGCACCTTGGGGAAATACATTATTTCAACAATTACCCAAGGAGGTATCCCATTCCCTGAGTGGACCTTTCTCTTCTTTGTTGATTGGAATAATCCCTTAGACATCTTACTCCTACAAATACCACCTCCCCGTTGGGCTATTTCCACATACTGTACATTTCTACAACCCATTTTGGACTATGACACTTTGGCAACAAGACTGGGACAATGGAGGGTACACTTTCCTAATTTAATGTGTACATTTTTACTTACATCCTTGGCAACTGCTACTGTGATGTTACCAGCCACCACCTATGTTAAAATGGCTCTCAACATTTATCATAGAACTTGTTTGTCCCTGTCCTGGTACTTCAAATTAGGCCTAACATCGGACCACACATGACCCAAATGTGGCTTGTCTATGGCAGATATCACCCACTATTTGTGGGAATGCCTCATAATAAAACATTTGTCGGCCAGGATCTGGAGATTCACTAATGACTATCTGATAAATTATGTTCCCTTAATGGATGAATGGGCCATTGTTAGCATGTTACCAAAAGAACTCAAGGCTTCCAAAGGATGTAGGAAGCTCTTATTGGCTGTCTCGGCGGCTACCAGAAAAAGTGTTCTACAGATGTGGATCCAAAGATTGCCTCCTGCTGCACCCCACTTCAGGGAAAAATTATATCATATTTGTCGTATGGATTGGGTGGAGACCTCTATGACAAAGGAAAAGAGTATTCAAGCTTTCTTCCAGGTATGGGAAACATTTATTGACACTCTGTCAGATCCACTCAAATACTGTACTCAAACTTTTTTTATGGCACAATCTATTGCCAGACTAGAATGTGTATTAGTGACCCGCCAATCACTCTTTAAAATCCTTTTACCTTTTCTAATTAATTACTACTAGGGTGAGTCCCACAAATTTTAAATTCTCAACAAAGCTGACCACTGTATTTAATTTGTTATTTTAATTGAGTGGTTCCCATCGATATCCATGTGACATTTTCTGATTTACACTGTATTCCTCGCAGTACATTTTATTCCTTCTACACATAATTTTGTGCTTGTGTTGTGTAATTATACATGCTTTAAGTTAAAAAAAACATCATCATGGTAAATCACATTTAACAAAGCCTCAAAATATTGAACTGGTGTTAGGTAGCATATATTAACATAGATTCTACCCAGCAGGACTTTTTTTTTTTTTTTTTATTTATTAGTCTTTATTATTTTTTTTTATTTAATTTCACACTAATTATGACATCATATAATAAAAAAATGTACATGCATAAAAAAATATTTTTCAAGATAATCTAGTGCTGGAGAACCTTAATTTATTTATTTATTTATTTTTTTAAATTGTGAAAAATAGGTAATTGTATATGATTTTGAGCTGTTTTTGCTCCTATATTACTATTTATATAATTGACATTAATTTCCAGTAATGTACAGTAGAGATGTGAGCTGACCCCGTTTTTTTTGTTTGGGGTGTGGTTTTGGTTCTAAAACATGTTCATTGCTTTGGTTTTGTAACTGGTTTTGCCACAAAATCATGGAAGGTTTTGGTTTAGTTTTGGATCTGGTTTTAATTAAAAATTGTGAAAAATAGATAAAATTATGTAATTTTGAGCTGATTTTGCTCCTATTTATAACATAAATATTCATTTACAGTTTGTTTTCTAATGATCCCTTCACAACTGTCCAAATTTTCACCAGTGTTGACCAAAGTCTGCAGCCATCTCGACGGCTAAAATTTGTGACAGAGCAGTGGCACAAACACATGGCACAGATATAACTTTCCACCAAATATCTCCACTAAAGCGCAGTTGGAAGGTGCAAAATGAGTCCTATTAACAGATGAAATAAGACTCAATCTCTACCAAGTGTGAGCTGATTCAAAAACCCATTTATTTCATTTCAATAATCTTGCTATGCAAACTGAAATCTTATTTTGCACTGGTGCACAAAACTATACAAAGCTTTAGATAAAAGTGGTCATCTTCCTCAATGGTAACAAATGACAATGTTATCAACAACCTCATAATAAAAAAAAAAAAAAAAAAGATAATGAGAGACCAAGGGCACAATGTTAAATCATGCATGATGGCATTGTCCTTGGGGACACCCACCCATCCATATGTTAAAAAGGACATGCACATAGTTTAAGAAACCAAGCGCTTAAGTGACAGGGGCTAACACTTTTGTGGCTGAAGTGCTTTATTTGTTTGGGCCCCACAAAATCAAAAATTTTGGTTGTTGCTTGTCCAACTGGAGAATAGATAGTGATGATAACAAATAAATCATGGGCAATTGTATAACAGTGGTCCTCAATGGTGATAAATCATCATCCTTATCAAATAAGTCTACAGTCATGGCCAAAAGTTTTGAGAATGACACAAATATTATTTTTCACAAAGTCTGCTGCTCAGTTTTTAGAATGGCAATTTGCATATATTCCAGAATGTCATGAGAGTGATCAGATGAATTGCAATTAATTTAAAAGTCCATCTTTGCCATGACAATGAATTGTATCCCTAAAACAACATTTCCACTGCATTTCAGCCCTGTTACAAAAGGACCAGCAGCATTTGAAGTGTGCAAGGATGTGACTAGGGAATCATGGACTGCATTAGGTGAGTCATTTGGAATTTGATAATTGGATGCTGGACTACATACCAATAATGAAAAGGTTGATGATGGAGGTGTAAACACTGTTGAGGATTGCAACTGTCTATCCATTCAGTTGGTAGCTGGTGCTGGGCTGCTTGCTACTTTATACAATTTGCCATGTTTGGAAACACAACTTGAATGAACTCGCTGCAGATAACTTAACAGAGAGGATGTGTCTATATGATTAATGTCCATTCCTCTACTTATTATGGCCTGACAAAGGCTACAGATGCTTTGACAAATGTTGTCTGGGTTTGAACAAATAATATCCAAACTGAAGAGTTGCTTTTTTTCCCCATCTTATTCCCTAGCATGATAATCAGCTTGCCATGGGCATCTTCTGGTGGTAACGCTGTTGGCTGCCTTAATGCAACACAATCATCATCATCCTCCTCATTATCTTGCCCATGTATAACACATTCATTTTTATATACACAATTATCCACTTCATCCTCTTGCACATTTGTAACTTCCAAAGTAGCCTCCTCAATTTCTATGTGTAAATCATTATCACATTTCCAAATGATTGAGGATTTTTCGACGGAGACAGCTCTATAATTTTGGTGTCGAAATATGAAACCTCAGACTCACATATAGCTCTCATGGACACCCTCCTTAGACTCTCCTCAGGATTCTGTGACTGCCCAAGTTGTTCAGCAGCCACAGTGTTTTTTTAGGCACTGATATCGCTGTTTTGGAGATGAAAGTAGGAGATGTACACTCTAAGCGACAAAGTGGTGCATGGGAAGTTTAGTGACATGTATGTCCATCTTGGGCTCTCTGTTTTGGAATGGCCATTCTAGTATGTATACCAGTACCAGCAGTAACAGCACCCCTATTAGCAAAAACTGGGCATAGTTTGAAGCTTGTCTTGCTACTGCAGGTGGTGTATAGAATGTTAGCTAGTTTCCAATTTTTGGACAAATCACCACAATCATCAGAAAACTCCCTCTTAATTCTTCTCCTTACATCAAGAGCTGATGTTTGCTTTGAGATTGATTTTGACAAACAGGTTGGAGCTACTTGTAGCTATCTGCAACCACACCAGGGGAACGCCCAATAAGATAGGGAAAGGGGGGAATGTTATTTTACAATTCTTATGACACTACTCCACAATTTACTTCTAATGTAAAATATTTGTATTTGTTAACAAACAACTTTTTTAATTTTGTTGGGGGATTGTGCTGTTCCAAATCAAAAACAAGAACACCCTGTTTACTTTTTTGGGGTGTACAGCTGCATTCACCCTTACAACCAAACACCCTTTTTTAATATAGATGTCACTGAATGATTTTTTACAAATTGACAAGTATTAAAAAATAGAAAAAGGTTTAGAATATAGAGTTTTGTGGAGGGGTTCAGATGTCAGCCCTAACACGCAAACACCCTTTTTTAAATATAGATATATAGATGTCACTGAATGACCCTTTAAAAATTGACAAGTATTGAAAAATAGAAAAAAGTTTAGAATATAGAGTTTTTTGGAGGGGTTCTACTTCGGTGAAGCTCACTAGCAAGCACCAAGTTTTTTCAAAATTAATTCAGATGTCCCTGTCCCACACAAGATTACTTTCACTAGGGCCTGATTCATTAGAGTATGCATTTTGAGCACAACTTGCGCTATGTACTCCACGCACGTATGTCCAACATAAGCTATCAAATTTCATCAAGAAACGGATTTAAAGATATGTAGCAAGATGAATACAGTCGTATGTCATTTACATAACGTAAAACTGACATCGCCTGAGTCCGATTACAGAGTCGAGCCATTTCTAGCTGTACGAACCATTCATGGTAGAGTACTCTATGTAATGGCAGTATTAGAAATATATTAGTTCAGTTGAGTTGCGTTGTGTTGAGATGATTTGAGTTGAGTTGACTCTACACTAAATTGCCTTGAGTTTGCTGCTAATGACAGATATATATATATATATATATATATATATATATATATATATATATATATATAATATAAAAAATATCTCTAAAACCAAACGGGCACTTAAAACTCAACTGTTCCTCAAAGCTTACCAACCAGTCACCTATCTCTTCATGTTTGATCTCCTCACCTCTTTCTTCCCCACCCATTTACTCTCTCCTCTTGCACTAGATCCCCTCCACTGACTCCCCTTGTGCCTGCTGTCTGTTTGCCTTCTATGTAGTGATGACTCAGTACTAGTTCAGAATGAGGTTTATATAATATATATAAAATGTGGCAAAAAGGGCAGTTTTCCACAGACCATTAAGGGAGAGACTAATAATTTCTCTGGCAGTCTGCAGGCTCCACACTTCTCTACACACAGAATACTGGATGACAGGTGGAGTACATGGGTATAATTAATTAATGGTTCAGCTAGTTAGTGCTATGGAGGAAGCATAAATAGCTGAATCTGAGGTGTGGCTAGGGCGACTGACGCCAACCAGTGGCCAGTAACTTGTGAGGGGATCGAGTGTCTAGCTAGAAGCAAGGTTGCATGGAATTTTAAATACTTATGTTTCTGTGATTGCTGGAACTACAAGAGTTGCCATCTGTACCATGCTGTATCCTAACATTCCTGAATAAAACTATATATTGTGAAAGGCGTGCAAACAGATGGTTCCTCACACAGGTTTCAGCTGAACCACTTAACGTTTATTGACTTGTTATGATGGATAAAGAGTCTTGGCAGTGTCTTCAGCAAAAAAGTAAAGCATTCACAACAATAAACATAATCTAATAGCCCTAAACACTGGTTATCACAGTAAGGTGCCTAATTAGTCACTGGCCACTTTTTGACACCAGTCCCCCACACACAAATCAACACCCAGCTTTTTAAGCTTCCTGTCATGCCTTGCTCTGGCTGACTCCTCAATTGATTAGACCAGGTGCTCCAACTAGTCTCCTGCTCTGTATGTGCAGATTTAACCCTCTCTACACCTTTAGGCTGTGGTTTCCCATGGAAACTACCACACTTTCCTCTATTAGATGGTGGCAAAGTGTCCCAATTGCCACTATATACATATATATATATATATATATATATATATATATATATATATATATATTATACTATACCATGCACTATACTATGCACATACACAGTAGCTATCACTGTATCTAAGTGCTCTGACAGACTGACACCCAATTACTCAGCAAACCAGCAAACTATTCTATCATTCTATTTGACTGATTGCTACAGATAATAACTGCATTACATATAATCACAGCTATAGTTTACTATGTAAAATTACCTATTTCACCCTGCCGAACGCCATTGTCACGTCTACACGTTATTTTAGGAACACAGCATGAAAGCCACCCTACACACTGTCTGTTCTAATGTAGCAGATGAGAACAGGGGGTGTGGGCTATAGATATAGAAGATAGATTGAAGATATTGATTCAAAACTCATGAATTTTTTCCCCACAGAAATGTTTTGCCTTGTTTTCAGACCCGATTGTGGTACGAAGAATTGAGTAGTTTTGTTTATACTTAGATCTACAAATCTCAGACCTGTCAGATTTCTCCAAATCCGAACCGTTCACCTCTAATATGTATTTGAGAATCTTATTAACCACACTAGTTTCTTTCGCTTAATGCAAGAGAAGCTTCTCTAAACTGAAATTAATAAAAACGTATATACTATCATCTGTGCTGCAAGAAATGTTGAGTTCATAAGGAAGCTTTTTGATTGAGAACGATGTAGCGCAAAATATCAACTTTTCAGAATTAATAAAAACTTTCACTAGTAAAAAAGTGAGAAAAGAAAGTTTTTATTAATACTAGATATTTGGCTCTATTTTCTAGCCAATGTTCATAATTTAGTACAGTTACTTATGTTGTCCCATTTTTGAGGATTTAAGTATTTTATAGGTACCATCAGTGATAGTTATATTTCCGACGGAAAATAAATTCAGACACTTATCCTGCTGACATAAAATTTTTGACAGGCCAATTGCCAGTAATTTCCCCAACACAGAAAATATACTGAAATTGTGATTGCCGACAGTGAAAATGCCGACAATCACAATGCCGACATTAAAACAGCAATGCCAGCAGGTCCAGATAATATATATTGTGATAAAATAAATAAATGTAAAAAAAATGCATGCTCCCCTTATTTCAGTTATATTAACCCTACTGCTGCCAGCCTAGTGCTGTTTGGAGGAAAAACAGGGGGATAAACAGCGTGGTGTCACCCTTGCTCTTCCTTCAACCAACCCTAGGCTTAGGCAGCCAGGGCTGGTGGCCCCATAGCAGGGTAACCTACAGCAATATGTCCCCCTGCCATGATGCCAGCTGGTGCCAGGCTGGTCAGCATAGGGCTGGATTCCCTAGGGATTTGGGGTCTGACGAAAAAAAATGCATGCCCCTTCCCTAGTGCTACCCAGTTCCCTGCTGACTAAAAAAAAAAAAAATACTCCAAAAAAGAATCCAAGTTTCTTAACAATAAAAAAATCTGGTCTGGCAGCTTGATCCCCAAAATAAGTTTTGGCATCTCCGGAAGAGTTTTTTTTTTTTGTCAAGCGTGTTCTGGTTAGATTATTTTGGGGATCAAGCTGCCAGATAAGATTGCATTTTATTTAAAATAAATTTGAAATATTTTTGGGCATATTTTTTTTTTAATAACTCATTTGGATATTGTATTATTTCAATTAAATGTTTGAGAATCCCTGGTATTTTCATGTTTCACTTCTGTGAAATATTGTTTAAGCTATTGTTTTTCCAGTTAATAATAAAAGTATAGTCCTAAAAATCTTCACCAAAAATTATCACACATGGTGGTGCTAAACCTGGTTCCATCCCTGTTGGGTAGAGAGGGCCCTGCTCATAAAAGCTTACAGATCACTCAAGAAGTACTTTACAAATATTATTGGCATATAAGACAACTTTTAGGGTTGGATAGGACTGATGCTTGATCAGTCACAACTTTATGCCTGCCCCAAGATAAAACGTGCAAGCCCTCAGCCTCAGAAGTCTAATTGGCTAATTATTATAGCATCCTTGTGATTTACAAGGTGATAAATTATATGCGACTAGAAAAATTATAAAGTTAAAGCTATAAAAACTATATATAAATTGTGAAACACAAGGCAAACAAGTGACATCTCACTTGGCCACAAATTACTGGGTTACTTTTTATACATTATTATTTTTATTATTAATATTACTACTATCTCTTATTTATAAGGTAACACAAACGGTCCCCAGTGCTGTAAACAATGAAAGCACATTTCTAAGCAATTTCACCTAGATTGAAAAGACACATTGGGCCTGAGTCATTAAGGAAAGTAAGTGAAAAAAAAAATGAGTGAATGTTCTCCAGGACAAAATATGTTACAACGCAGGGGGTGCAAATTAGTTTATTATTTTGCACATAAGTTAAATACTGGCTGCTTTTTCATGTAGCACACAAATACTTGCTAGCTTTATTTTTACACTGAAATTTAAAGTTGATCTAGGACAAGCCCTACCCCAACTATAAATCTGTCCCCACATTTTAAATTTACCTCCACCTCAAATGGAACATGGTTTTGTCCAGGTGCAAAGTTACTCCCTTTTTATGCTTTGCTCTTCTTAATGACTGAGGCCCATTGAGCTAATTAGCACTACTATATATGTTACTTCTTACATGCTATATCAATCTTGCATGGGTTAATTTTTGCTTGACTTTCTCATTGCATTACTTTTCAAAATGACAATAACATTTTTACAGTGATTCAGGTCTCACTTTTCAAAGGAGTAGTGAACCCCAAAATTGATATTTTCATATATGAAACATTAATATAAAATACATTGTTCCGTATTACCCTTATATTTTGCAAGCTGCTGATGCCACACTCCATTTTGAGAATGTCCTGATGGGATTTGATACAGATCAAAAAGCCAATATATTGGTCAGTTAAGCAGTTCTGTGCTTTACCTATCAATCCAAACCATAAATTTCTGCAGAGAAAATCTGAATATATCACTCACAATATACTCAGCAGGAGAATTATTTTTTAAAGACTTTAGAATATGATCAGCAATTAACAGTTGACATGTAATAACCTAGAACTTATGCAGCAAGTGATGTATACCAATGAAACCAGAATATTTGTGTACAGTCAACATTAGGGAAAAATAACAGATATTGGTGATCAGTTTTTTTTCTTTGCAGGAAGGAAGGGTGGGGAGAGAGCAGAAGGAAAATGGTGCTACTTGCCAATATCGGGAGGGTAGAGATTCAAGAGGATCAACATAAATTGACCTTAGCAGGTAATGAATTTTACCTTTCTTTGTTTTAGTACTTAAGAGACTACTTGTTTACATCTGGTGGATTGATATGAGAATGTGTGGTGGGTATTGAAGCACAATGATCAGCTCCCAAGTTTTGGTGGAGGAGTTGTGTAAGATACTAATCACAAACTCCATTTCGTAGATGTGAGATTCTGTTCAGAGCAATCTGCGTTAAGCTGCTTTTAATCTACCGCTAGCTGGGAGGTGGAAGGTGCAATAATATGTCTTATTAGGTTGTTCTGATGGAAAGAGGCAGATGGAACAAAGAATGGAAGGTGGAAGAACCTGTGAGAGATGGGGACATCAGAAAGTTGACAACTTAACACTGCCACCAGATGTGCATCTATAAGAGATGACTGTGTTGATTCTATGCAGTTTGTATACATTCTTTATTATTCTTACACAGATGGCTCAAGGTGCTGTATTTTCTCCTAGTTCTCATCATCCAGTGGCTCTCCCAGATCTGCCTATCATGCCTTCTCATGAGGATCGCTTGGGATCAGCTTTGACTAATGCATATATCACGGAAACCAAACCTTTTGTGAATGTTTGTCTCAGACATGGTGATTCTAGATGAGTTAGGGGTCTGCAGGTTAAGCAACCTCTTATGTCAGAAAAAGAAGGGAATTCGTAGGCGCATAATAATTTTCAAATATCTTATATCACCTGCCGGTCACAGTTTAAATGGGTATGGAGTCTATCCTGGAGAGAACCAGCAATTGTCACAAAGTGGGCTGATGGGGGCAAGGTGAGGGGGACAGTGCATAATGTTTATTATTGCTAGGGGAGGATAGGAAAGTATTTTTAGTATTTTTATACTAGTAGTCCCTGGATGAAGTGGAGATTTTGAAGCGGCAGTATGTAAAATGTAAGTGAATGGAATTTTATAGTTTTACAATGAAGGCAGTAGAAGTGGCTGTATGGCATACCAGCATATACCAACCCACCTCAACCACTGCTAGTAATAATAGTATTAATGGGCCAACCTTTTTTCAGCTTGCTAATAAATTAATCATCACATCCTCCCATTTCCGGTTACAGGACTTTTTTGAGCTGCACCCACTTTGTGGAATACCCTCCCTCGCACAATAAGACTTTCCTCTAATCTTCAAACCTTTAATTATTCTCTGAAAAACCACCTCTTCAGACAAGGTTATAATATTCCTCAACCACCCTCTTAATCTCCCTAGGTTACCTTACTACCACCCTCTGCACAGCTAACACAAGACAACAACCCTCTGACCAACATTGCTGTGTGACTGTTCATTCAGCCCACTCAATGCTTTTTTCCTTTGCATTCTAGCTGGACCAATATGCAATATGATGTAGCACTTACCCTTGTGTATCAAACTCCCATTGTCCCATAGATCGTAAACTTGCAAGCAGGGCCCTTTTACCTCTCTGTCTGTATGCATTACCCAATATTGTTTGATGTCTGATCCCAATTGTAAAGTGTTACGGAATTTGCTGGTGCTATATAAATAAATGTTGATGATAATATTAGCACTTGATATCACATTTTTTATAAATCTGGTCTCACATTCACATATTTCAACACCTTTAAGTTGCTTATTTGCTTATGAACATGAATGTATTTATTTTGGACACTACTGCTGGAGTGGTTTTTAATAGTACTATGACATTGTGTATGCTGTTTGGATTATGGCTATTATTGCATAATTTATGTATACTCAAAATAATTTTGTTTGTTTGTTAAATCTGTGGCTTAATTTTGTTACTAATATGTTGTAAGTTTTGTTATAAATTATATATCATGCAGTTATATTGATATGGTGCATCTGAATAGTTGTAAACGTTTTTCTCCAGGGCAGCAGGGGAGGGCTAAATGTCAGTGTTGTGTGTGATTAATTTAAAGTTGGGGTGGTTTGGGCGCTATTAATTAAATGTGTAGCTGAGTTTGGAAAAAAGGATTGCTATTTCTTAAAAGTGAATGCAATTTAATGTATGGTAGGAAATAAGTTTATTTAATAATTGTGATTACTATTAATTTAATGTTAGGTTTGTTTGGGGGAAATAGGTCTTTTTATTAAAGGTGAATAAAATTATTTTACAGTCAGGCTGGTTACAAGAAAGGAGGACTAATAATAAAACATGAGTTCTTTTGATTTAATGTCGGACTGCATAGAGGGATGGAGTCCTACAGTGTTCACTCATAGGCTTTCTATATCTCATGTACCTATACTTTTTCCAAAATTCTAGGACAACATTCTGAGCTTAGGAAGCGAGCAGCAGCAACAAGTATTGAAAGCAGGAAGAACAGGTAGGAGAGAGCAGGACAGTCTGCCAACTGTCCTGATTCTGGTGGTGCAGTCCTGAGTTTGGGGACTGACCCACTCAGTCAGGACTTTGTTCCGACTACAGGGACAGTTTGGAGGTATGTCCCGTTTCACACTGCTCTGCTCATGAAGGAGTAGCTGCATGCACCTAACAGTAGTGCAGGCAGCATTGCTTGTGTATTTAAAGGGGATTGGAAGAGTTGAAGAGCTTCCTAGCATTGTGTAAAATTATAACCATGCCTCCATGCATGCTGGTCACGCCCACTGGTAGTGTGGCGTGGAAAACCCCCTTCTCAAATCCTGCGTTTGCCCCTGTATCCCATTGCACATTGCTCTATAATGTCTGCAACATATATCTGTAGTTGGTTAACATCAATTCACCTGCCAAAGTCTTGAGTCGGGGTCAAACATTAGCTTTATTGTGAGCATCCACAGCGCAACACTGCAACACATTTGAACAGCATAACCAAGCTTATTTGCAAAGTTCAGGGTATATTGGCTCCCTCATTGGAGAGGTGTGAGACTTCTATCCTCCCTAGACACCAGCCAAGACTAAAATTAATTTTAGTCCTTAATAAGTCCAAACTCCTCCGGAATGTGAAATGGGTGGGACTCTCAGAAGGTTATCCCTTTCCTTTCAGATGTGGCATTTCTTACCTGCCACAATATCAGTCTTGTTGTTCAGATAATAAACTCTTAAAGCTCGTCTTGGTTTGTTCATTTGGTGTTTTTTACAAACTCATCATATATTAAATACTTTAATATGCATCCTAGTCTGTTAATCAGTAATTGTATGTTTGCACATTTATTCACCCAAAAAATGTATTGCATTAAACTTTCATAATTTGTACTTGTATTGAATCCTTAGAAGGAAAACCTCCATCCCCTGTGCCAATGTTGGAATTTAGCCTCATAGGGGAAAAAGTAGGGCCAAATACTATTATCTGTAATACACCTTTAATGACTTTAGGTCAATATCGTCCCTGTGCCTACTATCCTTCAACCAGTTTTTCACCATTACAGTCCATATATATATTTATATATATATATATATATATATATATATATATATATATATATATATACATGCTTTTCCAATGTTATAAATATATAAATATTTGGTAGCAAAGTTGCTTTTCCAATCTTGTGGCATTGACCTGGTAATATGTGTGTCAAACAAGGGTTTTACTTGATTATTTGCACCTCCACTTTGTATTGTAGGATGTCATGCACCTCCAATATCACACCAAATGAAGTGACTCTAAACAAAATATTTTGCAACTAGAGGGTCTTAGAGTAGTAAACCTGAGATTCTTACTTCACATCTTCCACATAAATACACGGAGAGGAAGAACATACATTATGGTCAGTCTATAGAATTGTTTTTTTAAGAAATAGGCTGAAAGAAATATTTATTAGTTCAGACTCTCACATTACAAAATGAATAAGCTCTTTTAATTAGAACTGCATGCACAAGAGAAAATAATGCACCAGTCAATATGAACATTATCTTTTTCTTGGCAAACATATCCTACCTCTATCTCCTGCCTATTTTTCCATTTACCCTACACTTTACTTTGAGAGTCTTTAGTCTATTTTATTATATCAACAGGAGATGAATAGACATTTGCAATGCTTACATGCATTAATGGTGCTTTTAGATGTGAAAACCCATTTAAAAAATAATAACATTTTCCATTAGTAAGGGCAGAAAGAATATAAAGATTTGGTTCATTCTGTTTCTATACATATGAGTGAAAATGCATGGGCAACAGTGGATGTCATTTGTTGCAGTGCATCTAAATATATCTATGCATTTTCATCCATATATAAATTGGAAACCTACTAGTGCACTCCGTAAGTTCTATTAATATATTTTTAAAGGATTGCATAAAAGGAAAAAATATATTTGGTTTTATGCAAGAACCCTCATTAAAGTCATGCACACCTCATTGCTAATAAATTGTTATTTTGTAATTTTACATGCTTCTCATGTCCGATATCTAAAACTGTATTAACATTTTATACCATAAATGATGATATGTAGTTAAATAAGCATTAACAAGTGATAGCTGGCATCAGTCTTATAACATTATCACAAACATTTCAATGTAATATAAATAAATTAGAATCATGTTCATGTCTAGTGACTTAAACAAAATACTGATATATGACATTAGGTTTACAAGCTACACTTTTGATGGATGAAATAATTACATAGATCAATGACATATCAAGAAATTAGAGTCGACAATGCAATAAATGAAGTGGTGTATACGCTGTTTGATCAGCAAGAGAGAACACAACTTGAGTGTGTTCATTTTCCTAGAACTGTGTCTTCAGTTAAAGTACATAATGCACATTGTGTTGACTTGCTAACCTAGATGCAATATTTATGTGGTATAAAAATCATAGCTCAGAGCAATGCAGTACACTTGTGCAAAAGGAAAATGAGTTTTTTACAAAGAGTATCATTATATAGTAATTTAACGAATATTAGTTAGTGATAAAATTGAGCCATATGGACATAACTCATATAAAGAATGTGTAAATCATACTTTGTATGAGGTTAGGACAAAAAGAATATTGTTAAAATTGTCTATCAGCACATAGGTTCTTAATTCATTTTAGGCAGGAAAGCTTTAATACCCAATATTCTATGTAACTTGGTGGAAGTAAAATGATTACACCAGAAGAGCTCCAATATATCATTCTGAACAGCAAGATCTGTAGATTGGAATGGTTCTCTTATACATGGTAGAGAATCACAGCACATCTATAGATGAATAAACTGCAGTTTATTCTGGAGAGAGGAAATTTATATTACATCAATAACACCTTAAGGCAAGATTACTTAGTTTTAATAGACTAGTATATTGTTACCTTCTATTGTTATTGTTAAGTATTGTAGTTTACCTCATAAAGCTTTAATAATGCATTCTAAGGGACACAAACACATAGGACATTTCAGAAAATATAGATAAAATGTCCTTCCAAGTATCCTAAATGCTTACAGCTGCTAAGCATGTTTACAGCAATAAATGTCCACTCCGCTATTTATTCAAAATAAATACTTAGAGCTAGATTTCAAATTGGATGTCCAACTCTTCTGCATATCGATCCTGCATTATTTTACTGTGCATATACAGTAAACCAATGGGAATGTTCAACATAAATTTCATTTGCAGCCCAATATATTTGGAACCACAACTGAAGTACAGTAAGGGCAAACACACATAAATGTGATGCACGCCCTCTGGACATACAGCCTATTCTATTATGCCTACTCATGTCGTGGTGTAAAGATACGCTCTGATGATGATGACCTTCAGCATGCATCTTTACAAGTGTTAATAAAATGAAATAAAACAATATGTTTGTTTGTTTTTTTAAAAAACCATCCCCCCTCCCCTGAATTGGAGCCACTAACCTTTTTTGTGAGACTTAATTTACATCTCAATAGTTGGCTTTTGCCATTGACTTCTCTAATTCCAAAACATTTTATTTCATACTGGAACCAATAAAAAAATGAAGTCACACTAAAAGTGTCTATAGATATTTTTATGGAAGCAGTGGAGTAAAAAAGATCTTTATAGGGCTACATTGAGCCCTTAGACCACCAGTTAGACAGTCCTGGGGGACTGATTCATTAAGGAACATAAATGAAGTTAAATGTAGTTAAAATCCGTATTTTGCGCACAATTGCACTGCGCATGCTCAGAAAAGAACTATACACTAGTGAACGCAAGTACATCCAATTAATCTAATAAATAATAAAAGGACACTTTTGACAGCCTACAAATTTATGAGCGGAATGGAGGACTGTACAGTCAAAGCATGCAAAGGTTGAGTGCACTCACCAGCTTCCGTTTCAAACTTTGAGCATAATATAATGCCCAGATAAAAGAAAAAATCAATGACTTAATGTGTTATTTTGGTAGAGGTCCAATTCGGACACTCCTAAACAGTGACAGTTTCCTTGCCTAAAAACGTCACTTAAAAAGAATTTCCATAAAGAGTGCAGCATGGCCTTTTATAACAATGATGAATACAGTTGAAAACGTCAGCACTTCATCCCTATAAATTTCATCATGACACTTCATCAAGAGAATATGCTTCCACCAGTATTGAAAGCTTTATATAGTATGGTTTACAATTCTAAATTAATAGACAATCAGTGGGAGTTGCAAAACATGTGTAAATAATGAATTAATTTATGATTGACGACATTGCAGTCCTCATTAATGTATTGACAATAATGTATTGACAATATAAAACCAATAGTAAGAAGACTCAAATATGTGAACATAAATAATTATTGTTTTTTTTATATACAAGGTGCTATACAGAGAATATGCAAAAATTCAGATAATTCCCTGCCCCATCAGAGATTACAGTCCCTACCACAAACATACACTAGGGTCCATTTTTATGAGAAACCAATTAACCTACCAGCATGTTTTTTGACTGTGGGAGGAAACTGGAGCACCTGGATGAAAATACACACAAACACATGGAGAACATATACACAGAACTCCACACAGATAGGGCCTTGGTCTGAATGAAACCAATGAACCCAGCACTGTAAGACAGCAATGCTTACCACTGTACCACGGTGCTGCCGTAATGATGCTCTAGTGCTTCTAAGTGGTGAGGTCCAATGAAATGAGAACTGAATGCCAAGCAATCCTGATTCATTTAATCTGGATACAAATTATGTGAAGGGCGCAAATTGCTCACCCAACTCTAGGGAAATAGACCTCTAGTGTTTAAAGAAATGGTGCGATGTACAGAAAAATAGTCTAGTCCCTCCTGTAAATATATAGGATGCCGCAATTCCTGGTCCAAAGATGACTAGATGGCACACGTGTAATAGCATGCTCTAAGAGCAGGTAACATAGCAATGACACTCTTCCCAGTTCCAAAATTTCTGGGTAGCATCTGCACAAGTGTATAATATTGCGAATGCTTGTTCAGATATGGCTGGGTCATGCATGGGACAGGTGTGATATATTTATATAAGGAAAAATACTATATGTACATGACGCTGACACTATGAAGGAGAATACTGTTAGTCGCCCATAATAAAATAATTTTTTATTAGATGTGCAAATAAGTAAGTAATGCAAATGTCTTCAAAGAACTATGAAATTTGCAGGCGCTATATAAGTAAATGTTGATGATGATGATGTGTTATTCTGGTCTGTCAAGAAGCAGCTGCAAATGCAAAAGGCTTTATACAGAGAAAAATCAAAATGAATTGCTACATCCCATGCACAGTCAATCCTTGATGAGGATCTCTGGGAGATTCCGTTGCCAGGGTTAATTTAGGCACATGAATGTGACTAGTTTTGAACCTAAGTGGAAAAATAATTAATTTTACTGGTTGGAATTGTTTAAAATAGCTGGCAGGAGTGGAGAAGGAGGAGACATTTACAAGTTTATAGGTATGTGCACAGCCTTTTCCTCCCCACAAAAGAACTTATATCCTGTGGCTAATCAGAGGTGCTAAAAACCTAACATTATTCCTATACTTTTATTTATACACATTTTTCACTTTCCAGTTGTGCCCTTTAGTGAAGGTGAATTTCTGTAAGCAAGGTAGTAAAAAAAATTAAACACAGAAAATAAACACAAATAATAAAGACATTTGTAAAGTCCCCTCAATCTCATGTTTATTTTATGAATCAAGCTAAACCAGGCAATATTTTAAGAGAAAACCAAAAGTTTAAATGCTTGAAGGGGGTTGTCCTAAAGTGGAACACGTTGGAATTTTATGTGACTTTTTATTTTTTCTACCATGCTGGTTCTGAGGTGTCTGCAAATTCTGCAAATGTAGGCAAAGATTGATTTTATGGGTGCGTTTCGAAAGACTTGAAAGAGGTTTTGTACCTTGAAATGTGCTTGTGGTACAATTAACCAGACTTGCATAAGGCAGTGCAGGCCTGCATTCTGTGCTGTTTGTAAGGGTTCGGTACTATAAAACGAAATCCCAACACTACTTACCCCGGCATTATTACACCGAAGAACACTACTTACCCCGGTATGATTACACCGAAGACCACTACTTACCCCGGCATGATTACACCGAAGAACACTCCTTCCCCCGACATGATTACACCGAACAACTGACTGACTGCAAACACAGACAGCTTCAAACGGAGACTGTACTAAATTGCGGCAGCTGAAGATCCCGGCAGCACTAAAACTATAGCCGACTCTTCGAGGAGAAACAGGATCAGCATGCTCAGTACCATAATGTGTGCCCCCAATCATTGGCCACCAACAGCACAGGGTTTTCTCAAAAACCCATGTACAACGTCCAAATATATGAATGCCATGCAAAGTCAGAAACCAACAAAAATAGAAAACCAGCACAAAAATAAAACATTGCGACAATCCGCAGCATGTGTGTAAATCCAATACCAGGGAAGGCGGGATGGCGGACAATATCCTGGGTCTCTAGAGAATGATTTAAATTCCACCCCACAATTCTGTGTACTGCTCCTTAACCCTTCCCTAGTGATATCAGATAGGAGTACCCCATCCCCTGTTAACTTTTAATTTTAAGATAGGTGACTTTTAATTAATTGAGCAGAACTTCAGAATTTATTTCCCTTCATGCTTAAATCACCCCTCAGTTATTATAAATAGCATAAGATATGTAAATTTATATAAATTCTTGAAAATTAAATATTCACGACAGTAGGAAGAATAAAGAGTTAAAATGTTATGCATTTTACAGAATGGTGAGTTTGGGTGTCAGCTCTTGTGACTATACCTCTTCACTGTCTGCTAACATTGTCACTGTATTCATTCTATTTCTGACAATATTAGATGAAATCCTGATAGTTTCCAAGCGAAAAGCAACAAACTATTTCTATTAACCATTTTTGGCAATCTACCTTACACTTCTAGGATGTGGCGTACCTTTCCTTACCTGGCCACTGTAGCAAAATTATTTTTTGGTAGAGCAGGAGTCCCAGCAGCCAGAGACTCCTGCTCTGCCGTCCCAGCCGGGGACCACCAAAGGTATGCTTCTCAGTCGGCTTGTCCAGAATCCCAACCACCTACCTTTGATGGGGGCGTCTGTCAATTAATTCCCCTTCTGAGTTTTTGCACTTTCTATTTTTCCTCCATACTGTGCCTTGTCAACAAACAAAAAAGGCAGGTACTATTACTGTCGTCCAATTTTAAAGGGAAAGCTTTGGAATGGGCAAATCCCTTTATTGAGACTAATCATCCCATCCTGTCTAGTCTACAACTTTTTACTGAAATAGTGATCGGGAAGCTTGTCTCATCTCTTGCAGTGACAACTTGTGAGTCATCTGTACAATTGGCAATATCTTCAATCACCCCGATCCAGGAATAACCATTTCGTTCCACCTAATTGGCTCAGTCTTCCATTCTCAAGAAGTCTTGTAAAAAAAGAGGGCGAAAGAAGAATGTCGGTCTGCTGGGCCTCAACTTTTTCTGGCATAGTTTCAATACCTTTTCCACCCTTGGACGAGGAGTTCTCTGCCATATCCCCAATTCTGGACTATGATTCAGACTTTTTTGACCATACCTGTTGATTTGGGCATCTGAAATCCATCCTAAAAGGGGGGTACTGTAAGGATCTGCCTCCGCCTGCATTACAGAATCTCCCCAGGATGCTGCTTTGCCTCTGCAGCTCCTGTCTGCTGGACTATTGTTGGACTGTTTATTGTATCCTCCTCCTCCTCCTAATTCCGCAGCGCTGTACAGAGAACTCACACACATCAGTCCCTGCCCTACTGGAGCTTACAGTCTAAATTCCTAACATACATACACATACAAAGACTAAGGTCAAATTAATAGCGGCCAATTAACCTACTAGTATGCTTTTGGAGTGTGGGAGGAAACCAAATGCAAACACAGGGAGAAAATACAAACTCCACACAGATAAGGCCATGGTCAGAAATTTAATTCATGACCCCAACACTGTGAGGCAGAAGTGCTAATTACAAACCCACTATGCTGCCCACTGTGCTGCATCAGGCCTGCAGAACCTCTGGCTTTCCAGAGGTGCTTCTATTGTTCTATTGCCTTTTCCCTCACTAGCAGGAGTTAATCTTCTGCTCCTGGTTTATTACTGCATCTGTGTCTCTGCCTATTTATACCTCCTTCCCACAGTGCACCTTACTAGTCATTATTGTTACTGTTCTTGTTCCCTCCTCCTGCTAGCTGCTAGCTGTCATCCCTGATCCTGGATATTCATCTTACTTAGCTAGTTCATCTGTACCTGCTGTTGTATTTTCTGCTACATAACTGTTTCCAGCCACACCCAGATAGCCTGCATTATTTTGGATTGTGTTTGTTCAATAAAACTTATGTTTTTCATCATACTCAGGGCTCCATAGCTGTCATTACTATTCCAGCTATTAGCACAGAAATGTGACAGTTACAATTTGAATATTGGTCAAATTACCAGACAAATTATAACTTTATTTATTATTCAACCTTTTTACTATTCACTTATTTACAATTATCTCACCTGCAAAATTTTCCTGCAACTTGTGGTGTTATAGATATAAAATTACATATACATAAATAAATAAAAATGAAGCACTTTTCTTTGACATATAAGGCAATATCCAGAACTTCCCAAACTGCAGAGAATCATGTCACACTTAACCACCCATCCAATTGTTTGCAATAGCAGGGCAGTATGGTTAGAGATGAATGGCTAAAGTAAAGGAGAGAATTACTCAAAATCACACAAATTTCACAAATCTCTGCTTTGCCAAAGAGCACCTGAATAATCTAGAAGGCTATAGGAAAAATGCTCTGCTTTTGGAGGAGATCAAAATGGAAATCAGAAATCAGAAGCATTACTTTTGTGGAAAACAAATCAGTGGAATCCATAAAAAGAAACTCTTTGCCATCCATGAGAACAAATGCTGGAAATATTAAGATAAATAGCTGCTCTGAAGCCTTTGGACCCTTATAGCTTGTAATTAATGAGATAATGAAGAATAATGGCCTGTATTAGTAAATTTTAAAGAGTATTTTAAGCTATCATTCCATGAGGTAAAGCTTAATAGTAATAGCCCATGGGGCACAACAACAATGTTAAACAAGTAAATCTACAACTTAGTTGATATTGTAGAATACATTTTGTATGTAATAATAGCTAAGTTAAAGTCCTGGGGGTAAATGTATCAAGCTGAGAGTTTTCCGGCGGGTTTGAAAAGTGGAGATGTTACCTATAGCAACCAATCAGATTCTAGCTATCATTTTGTAGAATGTACTAAATAAATGATAGCTAGAATCTGATTGGCTTTTCAAACCCGTCGGAAAACTCTCAGCTTGATAAATTTACCCCCTGATCTCAACCCAACTGAAATGTTGTTGCCTGACTTAAAGAGGAGTTAATGCAAAACATTATTATTATTATCCTTTATTTAAAAAGCTTCAATATTTGCCATAGTGCTGTACACTAAGGAGATCATGATATAAATAAACAACATACAATCACACAAAGCAGAAGGTAAAAGGTGTATGGATCAATAGATACATAAGGTAGAGGAATAAAAAAATTGTAGCTAGTGATGTGAAAGCCTGTGTGGCTGTTGTAAGGCGGAAGCCACCAATATTAACGCAGACAATGGTCACTGGCATTTTTGTGCAGTTACCAGCAGTGTGGTATTGTTGAAATGAGGTGAGACAATGGGAGGTGGAGACATGAAAGATGAGTCGATTATTATAGACATGTCAACACAATCAGCTGCTGGCAAACATGACTGTACTTTACTGTGTATCTCAACTGTATCTCCTCCCTTTTCTGGATCTGCCAAAGGCAAATGCTCTTGTTCTTCATGTGGTCATTTGGTATCATGCTCGCTGCTGGACATAGTCCCAGGACACTTGTTCACCATGTTCACAGAAATTGTGGTGACAGTTGTTGTTATCAAGATTCATAGAGATCACCAAAGGTGGAACAGAGATGGTCCATCAGTTGAACTGAAATGATATGCCAGTAGATCTTCAGAGCAACCCTGTCCTCGGAGTAATGAAACTGCTCAGTACCAGCTTGTATATTTCCACTGCCCTCATAAATTTTTTACTGCTATATATCAGTGAGAAGATAATTATGTGAGAGGTAGGGCAAAGGATGATTTAAAGTGCAATACAGAAATGGAATTTGTTCCTTTCAGGATAACCCCACTCTTTCAAGCACTTTTATAAACCTATAAATTGATTGAGCAACTTCTGTTTCTGTATTGTTTGTTTGAGAGGCATGTTGGTATCAGTAGCTGATGAGGAGTGCTGCTGCTGTATTGCCATTTGGAGGTTCTTTGGGGCAACTCTTGGTAAGTTAGCTCTCAATTTAAAAACACATTTGTATGGCCCAATATAGGAACTCTCATTGTTTAGAGTTAGGACCACCCTATTAGCAGAAGCGCCGTGAAGTGGCGGGTGGCTTTCCATACATTTGCAAATGTGTGCAACTGAGATTTCTGCATTTTTATGTACTAGTAGAAATGAAAGCTCCTTTGCTGGCTATAGCAGTGTGTTGGGGGATTTTTCTCTGTATTTGAAGGCAGCCATCACTAACTGCCTTCTGCATACCATTCCAAAATGCTGAAGTAGTTCTGTGACAACACTGAATGTTGTTTAAATGTGTTCAATAAACATGAAGAACACATCTTGCATGTTATTTGTCTGTGTATACCTGTTATGCCTTATACAATGATAAGCGACTACAAAAACATGGCAGTTCTGAAGACTACTACTCCGACCTGAAAACAAAACAAAACTTACCATGACACAGATGAAGTGATATTTTACCAGCCTTACCTTTACAAGCCAGATCCGACTTGCAAAGGTAAGGTTAACCCTAACCGTAACTCCTAACCCTAACCTTAACTCCTAACCATAACCCTAACCCCTAAAATAACACTTACATTGAATGAATGGCAGTCATCGGTGCTTAAAGAGGAACACACATCGGGTCATCACATCACTTCATCTGTGTCTTGGTAAGTCGTTTTTTTTTGTCAGGTCAGGGTAGTAGTCTTTGGAATTGTCATGTTGTTCTAGTCGCTGTTGGGGTATTCAGTATCGTTAAAGAGGTGCTACACCCAACAGTTTAAGTGAAATTCATGCAGTAAAACTGATAATTCTAAATGATTCCCCACAGTAGATATAAGGGTAACCACTAGGACTGATGTTTACTTGCTGTTGTTGTTTTTTAGATTCTGCTCAGTGTACTTGCACACTCTTCAAATCAAGGAAATATTCAATTATATATGGACATATAGCCAATCTTTTTATTTTTTTTTATGTACAATATATAGAACAGTTTCTGTTCTGAATCACTTTTCCTGAATCACTGAAGAGTCCTATTTTCAATGTTTGCCATTTGTTTACAAAGAATGAATGTAATAGGTCTGGACCCACATAAATTTAAAATTGATGTGGCAATATAAATGGCAAAAGTAATACATAGAATGTACAAATTACATTTTTATTCTAAGTGACTTTAGGTACCTTTTTAAATAACAATCATACAATTGTGTTTGATTCCTGTAAAATGTGTATACTATACTGTATATAAAAAACTGAAACCGCTCTTTCAGAACTGCTTTGGAACATGCTGGAAATGTTAGGTAGCTGTCAGTGCTAACTGCTATCTAGGAAGATTGCATTGTCCTTCAATGTGGCAAAGAATATTGGGCAGTGATTAAATGCAGCTTGTTACTTGTTCATATGCACACTATCATTTATCATCTGTCAGGGCTGTCACTTCATCATTTCAGCTACTGTAAGCACTGTATCACTACTTTACAATATCATAACTTTCTGACTTGTCTCTGATGACAAAGTAACAAAACAGGACGCTGAGTAAAAAAATGAAAAAGCCCCCACTGTATTATTGCTGTCATAAAAATGTATATATGAAAGGTAACTTAATCATGCAAAATATGCTGTTCAAAGCTAATATGTTCATATTTAATATGTATAACTTCCCATCAATTTTACCTTTAGGACATTGGTTGGTTCCCAACTTTATAACATTGTGAAAAATCTGCTGCTGTAGATGCTACCAAATGTGCTATTTAAAAACCATTTGAAAATAATCCACATTGGGGCATGATTAAGGCAGGCAAAATAAACGTACTGTGCATTTTTTTAAAAAGACACATAAATTGGTCATATGCACATCCGGAGCTGATGTAAAGATAAGTCTGTTGAAGAATATGGGTTTAGGTCCGCTCTGCTCTACATATATGAAATATAAGTTACCAAAAGAAAGCACAGAAAAAAAACCTGTACAATATATGTCATCTGTCAATAATACAGTCATTATTGAGAAAAATATTTAAACCAAAAAAGTTTTTTTTTTTAAATTTTCTTATTTTTCCATGATATACATTTTTTGGGATGTTATTAATGTCTACTGTATATAAAATGCATATTTACAGTTTTTCCTGACACATGATCTAGCGTACATACATGACCATCATCACTAGTAATCGGTACGTACACCTGCCTTGTCTTCATCTTTGAGATGCCCAATGCTTTAATCGAATGATGCTGCATGCGCTAGAGCTTAGCACACCCTTACTGTACTTTAACTACATGCATACAGCCAGTCTTCTCCCAAATCCACTCTTGGAATCATAGGCTGTACTAGGGGTGTTGCTGCTCTCTTTGGTGTATGGTTTCTTTCTGGGCATGGTAGTTCCGTCACTGGCGCTAAGCTAAGTGGCGGCTTGAGCCACTATTGCTAGCTAAGATACCAGAAGACTGGCCAGAGTCTGTTGGTAGTGCCAGTCAGCCAGACAATGATCATCTGCAGATCAGAACCTGAGTACCCTCTATGCCAGTTGACCTCTGGATCTATGCAGTGCATAAAGCAGCTGCATGAATTGGAGAGTGACAGGACAGGAACTCATGTCCTGTTGCCCTCCTGTTTATCTCCTGTGTAACTCTTAATATGCTATATACATTTATATACACACTTGTAATAACCACATGTAACGCCCCCTGCGGGGAAAAGACAGGGACAGACGC
This sequence comes from Mixophyes fleayi, assembly GCF_038048845.1. NCBI lineage: Eukaryota > Metazoa > Chordata > Amphibia > Anura > Limnodynastidae > Mixophyes > Mixophyes fleayi. Next base: position 53,805,498 of record NC_134410.1, read on the forward strand.
ACACAAAAGAATTTACCTTGTAAACGATGGTCACCTCCAGTCCGCTTCCACTTTCCCAGCTGCGATCCTATCCCAGCAGATCCGCAGCCGCAGTCACCTCCAATCACGTCCCTCTGAGATAGAGACAGAGATTACGGCCGTGCCTACCAGGTAAGGGCTGTCCGAGACTACGGCAAAGGACAAGGACACGGTCAGTCCAAGCTCCTTGCCGCCTCCTCACTTTGTTCTTGCCAAGACGCGGGGGACTACAGGCACTGAAGGCCAAGACTAATCCGAGGACTAATCCCGCCTCAAGTGCCTCACACACCTGCCGGTGAGGGCCTAACCGAAAGGGGGAATCGAGCGTGATACTCACCGGGACACTCCCACTTCCGATCCGGTTCTCCTGCACCTTCCCGACTCCTGCGGATGACAAGACACACAGCCTCCCTCTACGCTCTCCGTGAACTAAGATGGCACCCACAAACTGGACTAACTACAAACGGCGACCCGACCCTAACAACGTTCTAATGGTCGGCAACGCAACTAAGTCAAACACTAGGACTAACTAAATGTGGTGCACTAACGGAGCTACTAGTTACACGCTACGGGGAACACCAGCCGGTGTTCACAGCCTAAACCGGAGGGCGGTTCCTAACCCCCTCACCCAGGTCTTACCAAGAAGCTGCCTTCTTGCTATGGAGTCACACACAGGCCCTAAGTACGGGTTCTTTAAGCCCGGCTGAGGCTCAGTAAAACAGCACACTAACCCGCGGGCCGACTGCCGCACGGAACAGCCGATCGAACTGAACCGCCCGACTACCTGTACTCGGGTATCTCACACGTGTCCCTACGTCCGGAACCACAGGTCCACCTGCACGGAACCGGCCTTGAGGACCCTTGATCAGAACCACGGCCGCCCCTGGAACTGCCTCAAGGTGTGCTGTACTGCCACCAACTCACTCAGCCACCCCCCTCTGGGTACCAGTGTGACCCCGGGGACCTAAGGGACAGGAAAACTACATGTGTTCTCCCCTGACTATGTGTATGCTGGTACTTACACTTGTCCCCCACAGCACGGGTTAGCACAGGAAAACCACAGGAAACAAGAGCCTACCTTTAATGGGGGCCTGACGTCTTGCCCCTGGACACAGCTAGAAAGCACACCAAAATACTGTAATGTAAACTACACTCGCCACACAGACAGAATAAATACAGTCTACAGTACTTTGCCGCTACTTACCCGAACACACCGCTGCTAGCCAACCAGCAGGTTGCTACAGCACCACGGGAGCCTACGCTCGACCGTACCTCCTAACCACGTGTGCTCACCTCACACAGGACCGCGCCTACTCTCACGAGGCTCCCACGCCTCTACCTCTCACCACCAGGGCCTTATGCCCTACATACCATGGGTCTCTGCCCAGCTACACGCAGAGCCTTCTGCTCTGACTAATGGGCCTCAGCCCCCTCTCTAACCCAGGGCTCTGAGCCCACTCACTAGGGCCTTATGCCCTACTACCTAGGGGGTCCTAGCCCCTGCCTGAGGCCTGTGGCCTTCCTAACTAGCTGAGGGCCTTGTGCCCTTAATAACCTACAGGCTACCAGCCTCTACCAGGCCCTCTGGCCTTCCTATGGCCTCTAGGCCACTAACTACCTAGGGCCTTGTGCCCTTGTACCTGGGGCTCAGAGTCCCCCTCTCTAACTAACAGGGGCTTGTCCCCTTTATATAGATATACTAATGGCCTACTGGCCCACTAAACTCGTTGGGGCCTAGTGCCCAGGTCCCTGGGCCTTGTGCCCCTACTTTACAGTGTGCCACGGGCCTTGTGCCCGACTGTGCCCACGGGCCTAGTGCCCGACGTTATTGTTGAGTCTACTTACCTGCTCTGCGCAGGATACTCAACTTGACACGCCGTCTTCTGTTTCTTCCTCCGGGTCTTCCAGACCCTCCAGCCGGCGGCGCCTCTTCTCCGCTTCGGCGCTGGGTCTCCAGTTGCAGCTGGGGCGGGGGCGCTCTCAGCCCTGACAAGGGCTCCCCGCCGGCGATCTCCGCTCCGGCGGCTTGCTAGGAGTCTTCTGGCGGCAGGGTAGCTCACGGCCCTTACAAGGGCCCCCTGCCGCCGCTGCTGCTGGCTCTCTTGATGGACGTCTTGAAGAGACGTCCTCTCTCTTCTCCGCCGACGGACTTCTGGCAAAATGGCGCCACCCGGCGACTTATATAGTCGCCGGCGTGACGTCATCCGCCGGCGCGAGCGCTGATTGGCTCGCGTCGGCGCCAATCTTTTGAATGGCCGGGCGCGAGCCGCGATTGGCTCGCGCATCCGGCCGCTGATTGGCCAGCGGGGAAAGATGAGCCCTGATTGGCTCATCCTTCCTCCGCGGACGGGACCTGCAGAAAGAAAGTTATACTCACCGCCGCTGGATCGCTGGACGGGTGAGTACTTCTCCTCTTCTTTCTTCACCCACTTGCAGGGCTCAGCTGCCGGGGGACTCTTCATCCCCTTCCCGGGCACCAGGTATATCTTCAGCCCCTCCAGGGGCATAGCGATGGCGGGCACCTTCGCCCGCTTCTCGGGCACCATCTCCACACACACATACTTAGAATAATCAAAAACACTAGGTGTACTGCCTAACATTGACTATGCATCATAACTAGGTCTTAGTGCCTATAGAGACTCAATAAGTTAGGTAAAAGAGATTACTGACTGGAATTAACCCATAATAACCTCAGACTACAAATATCAGCAATTCTTAATCATACAAACACAGCATAAACAGCATAACATAAAATAGCACAGTTTTTCAATCTAAAAGTAACTGGTGCAGAATTGGTATTCAAAAATTATCATAGAATTAATTAAAAAAAAACACTAGTGCAGAGTTGGTGCCTGGGAATGAAACAGATGATGAAGGTATTCATCATTTCTCATATCCTCTTGCCTAGTGTTGAAATAACTAAAATAAGTCCTGTGTGACTCTTATACAATATACATCTACATACATAATTGTAAGACACACACTTAGAACAAAAACACACAAAAACACCAGCAATACTGTCTAAAGCTACTTATACTGCCTAACACTGGCTATGCAGCCTAACATCCCAGGAAACATCTGACAATTGTGCAGGATGGTTCTATTATCTCAACTGAAAATCTGAAAATAATTCAAAGGTTAATATAAAACTAATTACACAATGAATCTGTGAAGCAATACACATGTCTTTTTATTTCTGAGTGAAGCTATTATTATGGCCAAACTCCCAGAATGAGACAGAAGTTGTTGTTTTTTTTCTTCTTCTTTTGTTTGCCTTATTTCTGTTGGAACAAAGTCTCAAAATTATCTCCTCGGAAAATATCCAGCCTACGGCAAAATGAAATGCATCACAAAAGTAAATGTTTTATTCATCTACCACTTGCAGTACATTTCATTATGGCAATTCATAAGTGCGGGAAAATTACTTTTGCCTGAAAATGACACTGCAAATGTGAGGTTAGAAGTTTACAGCTACAGTTTATTTGAGCCGAATACTGTAAAAATATCAGAAATCTCTTTTCTTTGCATTTGTGAAAATATTATATTTACATGTGTATAACTGAGATCAGCATTCAGGACAGTCACGGTGTCCCGTGTGACCACATTCTTCCCTATCTACTAGTTTTAAAGTGCCTTGTATATCTTTTGATAGCCTACTGGAAATAAAAGTGTTTTTATAAACATGCATCAAGTCATGAGTTTCTCTTTATTATTCTATCCATCACATTCAGTGCTGCTATTCCTTTTTTGTCGAACGCCTGTTTTTTTCTTTATATATAATGGAAAACCAGATAAAGAACAGTTATACATAAAAATTTAGATCTAAAATGTTGTAGCATTAATAAATATACATATATAGAAATACATATATGTAAATGTTTTATACATGAAAAAAATCACCTTATACATGTAAAAAAAACTTTATAAAACTGTATTTCTTTAGTGTCAAAATTTGCATTGTTAGAAAATTGTTGCTTTATGTCTTGCAAATGTTAGCTGGTCAAGTGAAGATGTTTTCTTAAGAAACATCATAGCGATTTAAAAAAATTAGATGTGTGAACTTAGGTTTGCGTAGAGGTGCATTTGAAGCCACAGTGTTCCTATACCTGCATCAGTTTGACAGGCACTTCACATCACTAATCTATACTGTTAGGGGTCCCTTTTACATACAAACTCAGCCATTGGCTACTGGCTTGTCTTCAGTTCCCTTCCACGCATCATGAAATCTGCTCCTGTCACAAGCAACACTACCCTCACAACATAATTATAATCCCATAGATTGTAAGCTTGCGAGCAGGGCCTTCTCACCTCTTTGTCTGTTTTACCCAGTTAGTTTACTTTGTTTGTCCAAAATTGTAAAGCGCTACGGAATATGTTGGCGCTATATAAATAAATAATGATGATGATGATAATCAGACAAGTCGACTGGCCACTGCTTCCCACAAGATCAGTACACTGAAATAACCTGTGCAGCTGGGAACATTCAGATGATCTGGCTACAAGTTGTTATGTGCTCACTCATTTCAAAACTGCTTACAAAGGGATGAGCAGTACATAAGGAATAATAACGCAAAAGTGCTTTGCCATTAGGCAAATGTATCTAAAATCTGTGAATTGTACTAAATGTTTTATAAGTGGCACATGTATTTTTCTTTAGCATTGAATAATTGCACCCTACTATTCCATAAGAGAACATAGTATGTACTCCATACAATTTCTACTGACTTGGCATGATGAGTGGCAAGATCAGCACACGATGAATACAGAATTACTCTGGATAACTAACCACCTATTATATCTGCAGTGTCCTTTTAAACTGCGTGCATTCATCAAGTGGGTGTGAGACCAGATGCAAGTGTGCATTCTCTCCACAGCTCACACAACAAACATTTCTTTATATGCAATGAAGCTTTCAAATTCAACTAATAATTTAAAGATTTTTGACTACCAAAATTGAATACATCATAACATCATAGAGACATTTATTATATTTTCTAACTTCTGCAACTATAATCAACACTTAAAATTAATACTAAAGCTTATTTTCACATCTGAAGGCATTTTCCTCCCCAGACATCATTGAATACTGTCATAATTAGTCATGTGACACATGTTGGCAACAGGTACATCTTGGTTGCTGTATAAACTGTTTTATATATAGGTGCATTTGACAACACAATCTTCATTTAGTTGCTGAAATAATCTACATTTTGGTCTAATCACACTCATTTCAAACTTACCTACACTTGGACATACTGGAGTTGGCTAAGCTAAAATATTATGTGCTGTAGTTAACATTCTAATACTCTGAGCTGCTACATAAAAACAGGATTCTTAGAAGCACTGAAAACAAAATTAAAGAATTTAAATTAGCATTAAAGACATGGGGGTAAATGTATGAACCTCCGGATTCTTCAACTCCGGCGAGTTCAGCGTCTTCAGCGCTTAAATTTAAAGCAGCGCTGCCTTGTAAAGGGAAGTTTCCCTTTACAAGGCAGCGCCGCTTTAAATTTAAGCGCTGAAGACACTGAACTCGCCGGAGTTGAAGAATCCGGAGGTTCATACATTTACCCCATGGTGTGATAACAGAAACCATTGCAAAAAGGAAAGAAAACATACTAATATGTTTAGAGCTATTACTTGCAATACATCTTCATATTAACAAGATCACAATTAGAATTTGGGATGGTGCTGCTGGGTTTAAAAAAAATGCTTTTTTATTTTTCAAAAACGAATAATGAGAAGTTATAAAATAAATTCAAAGACCACCAGCAGCTGTCAAAGCAAGGCTTTGCCATTCAATCCTTGCTTGTTAAATTAAATGGGCAGAAAATATTTGTAGTACATACCTTGGAACTAGAGGTTAAGACACATCCTTTCAGAACAGGCCAAGGGACAAGGAAGGTAATTTACAAAGTACACCTGATGCCTCAATCGTCTACCCAGTGCATATTAATGCTCAATCCTCTTCAGAAGCAGCCTCTACAAGTAAGAGTATGGCCTATTGTGCCGAGAAGCAGAACTATCTTTAGGAGTTGAACTGTACAAAAAGTATAAATATTGCATAAAAGTCCAACCTTCTTCCCCTTTCAGTTAAACAAACTTTCCCGTTTTTCTCCTAAAATAGAGACATCAGTTTGGGCCATTGTCAGTGGCCTTCCTGTGTGGAGTTTGTATGCTCCTCTGTATTTAAGTGGGTTTCCTTCCACACTCCAACAAAATATTGATAGCTAATTTGGCTTTTAGTGAAACTAACACTAGTGTGGATGTGTACTGTATGTGTCTGTGTGATAGGGAATATAGCCTGTAAGCTCCATTGTTGAGATGCTCTAAAATTTGGAACTGGTTCAAAATGCCATTGAATATTACCAGCTTGATGGTTACAAATATGTTCGCTCTTCAAAAAATGCAGATTCAATTTTGCAGTTCAAAATTTGCAGTTCACATTTGCCATTTGCAGTTCTTGCGGTTGACATTGGAGGTTTATTAGTTACATTCAACATTTGGCATACAGATTAAAATTAGTATTTTTAAATATTTTTATTTTTATTTTTAAGTAATATTTAAATAACATTTAAAAAATAATAAAAAATGCATTTTAACATTTTTTAAATTTGAACAGTAAATACTACTATATTTGAAGTTTAATTTTTTTTTGTTTGCCTTTTCCACTTCTCAGTTAAAATGTATCAATTTCAGCTCTGTGATAAATGGCTTAATCGGGTGCAAATCAGTTTAATAATATGTGGACTAGTTTGAACATAATTGAACCAGTTTGATTTGCACACATATATCTAGATTTTTTATGAAAAATTCATATAATTTTCACATTTTTGTTCAGATTCAATGAACTGATTCAAGAATCTGTTTCACTCAAGCTTGAGCATCTCTATTGATGATGACTGCCATATTAAAAATATAATAATTAAATAAATGACATTTTTTAAATCATTGTCTCTCATTATCAAAATAAATAACTAGCTCCAGTTATAGCATGGGCTAGTTACCATTAAAGCAGATGGACAATGGGGTCTTTTTGCAAAAGTGGCAAACAGCATCAGATTATGTCAAGGTGGGCTTTTCATACTATGCCCCTATCATAATGTCAATCCCCTCAGCCTTAGGAGCACTGGGTGCAATTTTCAGGCTCACAAAATAAGTGTACCCACGGGTCAAACCCACCACGTGGGGGCTCAACTTGGCACTTCTTGGGCAGTGGTAGTCAGAGAATTTAGTTTAAAAATAATGCTTCAACATTGTGTTTTTTTTGTTTTTATTTACTATTAGGTACTTTTGTGGAACCTAGGATACATGAAAAAGCTCCTCACTCTTACTTTTAAGGCCCTCTCTAACTCCACTGCTCCCTACATCTCCAACCTCATCTCCATTCACGCTCCATCCCGCCCTCTTCGTTCGGCTAACGACCGCCACCTCTCTTCCCCCCTGGTTACCTCCTCCCATGCTCGCATCCAAGACTTCTCCCGCGCTGCCCCCCTCCACTGGAACCAGCTCCCCCACTCCATCAGAACTTCCCCCAACTTGTCCAGCTTCAAACGGGCCTTAAAAACCCACCTCTTCCTTAAAGCCCTTCAGTCCCCCACCCATTGACCTCCTCCCAGTCTCCCCCTTCCCCCTCCCTCTCCTGTCCCCCTCCTACTTCCCTCCTTTTCATTCTCCTCTCCCCCCCCCCCCCTCCATCCCTGCCTCCGACATCCCCATTCCCTCCTCCTACCGTTGTGTCTCTGTCCGTCCTACCCTCCCCTTAGATTGTACGCTCCTCCGAGCAGGGCCTCCTCTCCTTCTGTTCTCCACCACCTTAACTCTGCTCTCCAGCTCCTTGTCTCCTCCGCAAGGTCCTCCGGCCCCTGTCTCTACCCCGCTGGGGGCTCTCACCTCTAATCTAGCTGTTCATTGAGCTTCTGAGTTACTGTGATTTCTGTTAACTGTACTGTGCTGTCTCACCCTGTATCGTGTTTCTGTCTGTCCCTGTACGGCGCTACGGATACCTAGTGGCGTCCTATAAATAAAAATTAATAATAATAATAATAATAATAATGAAAAAAAAACCAGATATAATATTAGATAGTATGTGTAAGATATATTGCAGCAAAAAATGCTTAAATAATGTCCAGTCCTTAGTGTTAGTAGCTATAGATGATAAGTATTTGAGCAAGTTCCATTAACAAATAATAAAAACACTTTAAATAGATTTAAATAAAATAAATGGTTTATGTGGACCCACTAGTCTTAGGACCAGTGGAGTAAAAGTCCAAAAAGTAATTGGTAAATACATAACTAGTCCCTGCAATCTATTGGGATCAGTGTAGTGCCTTTAAATATTCTGCTCGTTCGAGTATGTGCCATCCATGCTTGATGGTATAATGGAGCAGGTAGATCATAGTCCAAGCATACAAGTAAGAGAAAAAGACCATATTCACTTACAAGTAAGCATTGGTACAAGTGGGTTCGTCAGTTGCTGGGATCTTGGCATAAGGTAGTATGATTGTGAAGCAATGGCAGGAGACACAGGGAGTCCATCCCCTTATGCTCTTTTAGTACCTTTTATAGACTGGTACAGCCTGATAACTATAGAAGCCTTTGATGATCAAAAAGCCTTTCTATCAGCTACACACCTTAAATGTGATACCCATATGCATTTCGACAGTGTATCCAACTTACGTATCTCTCGGTGGAATTATAAGTATGTCGAGAGTGTATAGGGGAAGTCTGATATAGGAGTCTTATTTGGGTAATTGTAGAATATATGTGGATATTTAGAAAATTGGAGGATGTGTGATGGTGATTAGCATCATGGTTATTTTGAACATGTTACACCAAAATCTTTAGATTCATACATGTTGATGGCAGATAGAACATATGTATCAAAAAAATATGCCATTAATTCTACTGTTTTCATTGTAAAGGAAACAATAAAATACAGCAATAAATAAAGTAATAATAGTGGAAAATGAGATGAATATTTTTAATGATAAAAATGATATAAAGTTATCCTGACAGGTAAATGTGTTTTTATATTGATGTTGTATGTCCCTGTTGATTGATTTGAATTGAATGTATTATTTCTCTTTAAATTTATATTAATGAATTTCTCCTTCTTTTATAAATGTTCAGAGTTCAGAGCAGTGTTGCTTTTGTCTTAAATCTCTGCAAGACAGGGCCATCTTTTCCATTGGACACGATGGGCAGGTGCCCCGGGGGCCCCACGGGCAAGGGGGCCCCATAGGTAAGGCTCTTAATTAGAATAAAAAATCCTTCAAAAAAAAACCTGCAAAAAAAACCTTCAAGGGTCACTGAGCAAGTACATCGATCTATCTCTATCTCTATATATCTATATCTATATCTGTATCTCTATACATCTATATCTATATATATATATATATATATATATATATCTATATATATATATATATATATATAGAGATATATATATATATAGATATATATAGGGGCCCCGGTGCACTGCTTTGCCCGGGGGCCCATAATGTTGTTAAGATGGCCCTGCTGCAAGACCCAGTAGGCATTGTCTGTTTGGGCATTCTGGTGTTTGTAGAACTACAAGCGACAACATGCCCACAATTGACAGTGGCTGCCCGAGCATGCCGGAACTTGTGGGACTACAAATGCCAGCATGCTATATCAGGAATTGGTCGATTGGAATGATGCTTAGACAATTTGTATTGTGGTTGCTAGTGGCTAAAATAAAATTGCTACAATCTACCAGCTTAAGATATGTCCTGGTTTTTATTTTATTATGGGTCATGGTGATCTGAAAAAATTACTTTTGTTTTGCTCATTATAGTGTAGTGTAGAGTGAGTAAATTAGTTCTTGTAACTTTTTTAAAACATGTCCACATAAAGTGGAGAGTTGACAGCAGACAGCTAGAGTAAAAAACAACAACTCAGATTTGACCTCTGACCACTAGCTATTATGTTTTAAGTTTCCAGTGGTGATATTGTATGCACATTCATGCTGTAGAAAGTCGATCAACCCTGCTGGATATTGTTGCACTCTTCATGCTTGACAGTGACCAAATGAACCCTACTCATAATGATGAAAATGAAAAATGGCAGTCTCTACTTGCTAGCATTTTATTGACTTGATGGGAAGCGACAAGGTCTCGCAAATGCTTGTCCAGCTTGGAAAATAAATCCATTTTCATCATCAAACATATTTAGAAAGTGGAATATATCTAGATGTATTTTCATAATTTAAATACTCCAATCTATGGTATTGTTAACCCTATTATTAAAATACAGACCTGTAGTGTACTGCTCTGGTACTCACAATTTTGATACTCTATGTGTGATGAGCTAGATATAAAAGAATTATTTTACTACTGACTGTGGTAATGTTATATTCTAATTTCCATCACTTGCAAAACAATTGAGAGCTGATTAAAAGTATCATGCAAGTAAAACGTGAAGAAGAGCAATAAAATAATCAATAGGAAAATAATGAAATTAAATTTAGTAATATAAAGTTCATATTGACAAATGGATGTTATTAAGGCTCTTGTCCAGTGATATGGAAGATAATGCAATTACTGAGAGAGTGCATAAAGCAACAACAGTCAGAAATACATGGTGCCAAGATACCATAGACTTTCTTATAACTCTTTTCATTATTTATAGCAGCACTAGTATATTGAGAAGTACATGGCAGTAATATTGTTATTACTGACTCATAAATGCTTTCTTTATTATATTCCATGTAATATGTAAACTAAACTAATGCTGCTTGCTTACTTTACATTATTATTATTATTATTATTGTTTATTTGTTAGGCGCCACAAGATTTCCACGGTGCCGTACACAGTACAAACAGTAGACTATACAGGGTGAAACAGTACAGAACAATAAACAAAAAATACCAATACTTCAGAAACCCCAGGCAGGCTAATGCAGTAAAGACAGAGCAGAAAAACAGGTATGGAGACAGGAGGGAAGAGGGCCCTGCTCATACGAGCTTACATCCTAAGGGAGGGTAAACAAAACAGGCACAAAAAAAACAAAAAAAGGGAAGCCAGCTGAAGCATGGGGGAGAGAAAAGGGGGGCCAGGAGGTGTGAGGGGAGAACGAGCGGAGGAGATAAGGGGATTAAGTGCATGGTTGGTAGGCTTTGAGGAACAGGTGAGTTTTAAGTGCCCGTTTGAAGGAGCACAGATTAGGAGAGAGACAGATGGAGCAAGGGAGGTCATTCCAGTGAAGGGGGGGCCACACAGGGGAGTCATCTAACATCAAACAATTTTAGTTTATAATGTTCTGTATTTTTGCCTGGTTAATGTCATTTATTAGAGACCAAACAATGGCTTTTTCATTGGTGGGGCGAAAAAAGGAAGCATTAATTTGCACTCACTAAAGGGTTCACAATTTATATTTAATTTCATGAAATATAACATTATTTTTATGCTATGTACATTTTCCTCCAAAATCCGTATGTATATTAAACACATATAATCCACAATAATATTCCCGAATCCCTACATTTCTTTTCCTACTTTGCTACATCTGTCTTCATTGGTCAGGCCTAGATTTGTGCAAATGCAACATAGACCATTAGCCTATGGCATCAGAATTGCAAGGATGCTCATATCATTATATCACCAATATGTTCTTTGGTATGCCTACCAGGAAGAATATCATCAATCATTTTATTACTGTGTTAGTAAATACAGAAAGCTAGAAAGAGAAAAAACTCTTATAACAGCATAGGAAGATGAAAATTCAAAGTTACAAGAAACTTTCCCTACCAACTTTATGTATAACTGAGTTTTCTCAAAGAACAACAATTTCAATAACTCTTGTTTATTGATTATGTGAGGGGAAGCCATATAAATTGAATAGCGAAAAGAATATTGGACATTTCCATATGCCTAAAGTTAAACGCTTAAGTGTAGTAATATTTATTTTTCTAATACACTTAAGTATATTATAATTTTTGCCTAATTTCATACCAATTGTTGCTAATTCAAACTATGTAAAATATAATCTAGGCAGGGAAAGTTTTTTGCAACATTTAATTTCCATTTCCCTGTCCAACCATCCCATTGCAACCTTACAGAATTAACAAGTATATGTACTCACTAAATAAAGATTACCAAGTCATTAACTGTAAATATATAACATTTGGAAAACAAAAACAACTAATACTTTCTTGTGTTATACTATATAAAGAGAACGGTTTACAAATGTAACTTTTTCCTTGTATATGAAATAAATCTAAAACTAGTTCATAATGTCTCTACCTGCTGGCTTGTACAGGGATTTTCACAGTAAATGAAATATAAGAAAAGGTAGATCTGATTAAAAAACGTTCACACCTTATTACAGCAGAATGTTTTTTTAATTGTAATTTAGCAATAAAACTAATGTTCTATGCTATAGATGTGGATTATAACTTATTTTGCTTTAGTTAGTGAAATGCAGAATACGCATACACATTGTAAAGGCTTTATGGAATTACACTATAAAGCCTGAGAGGTCCAGACGCGCTCAAATACTGATATCAGTATGGGGTGCGGTGTGGCAATAAATGATAATGATAATAATGGTAGAGGAAGAAAGACAAAAACAGTGTGATATGGAATGGTACAAGACACTAAAGGTAATTCAAATGAAATGCACAGTAGTCTCTGTTGAAGAACAAATAACAAATGATCTGTGACAGTCTTCCTGTGTGATACAGAAGAACACTGAGATGTCTGGCTCTGTGGCAGTGGACAGTGTGAGGTAGTAAACGAGGTGGCTGTGCAATTACCTTGCAGCTCTTTGGAATGCGCGTGTGTATGGAGAAGCCCTGCAACGATGCTCTACTGCCTGTTTTATAAGATGTAATGATTACGCTTACTGTGGGACTGACCTCTAATCTGGGAGACCCTTGTCAAAGTCGTATAATTGGATGAACGAAAGTATATTGGTTAATATTGCACCATCCCACGTGTTACGTGGCGTACGGATCGCAATCGCACGGCAAAACAATATTAACCAATATACTTTCATTCATCCAATTATACGACTTTGACAAGAGTCTCCCAGATTAGAGGTCAGTCCCATGGTAAAATACGCACGCACACACTCGCATTACAACATTTAGTTATTTACATAATTCATATTCATATTGGTTCCGTTACACTGTAATTTATAAGCAGATAGTATTTGGTTTATTATTAATCTATATATATTATGTTTTTATGTACACTTTAGTGATATTCAAGGTTCAGGTTACAGGAAAGGTATCATGCCTAGTATCATATTAAAACCCTATACATCAGCAGCTGTCCGGTTCCATCGCCGAAGAGATCGCATATTGCATACTCTAGTTATTGATGTTAGGGAATAAACCTTTGTATGATGCTGGCTATGAAATGCTAATTTACTAAGATGTAACTGGAGCATTGGCGGGAAGAAAGGAGCACATCCCCTGGAGAGACGACCCCCACCTTTGGATTCCTTAGATTGAATCAGCCTATGACCTGTTTAGCCTGGACCCATCTGATGTCTGGACCTATAGAAGCAAGCCACGTCATTTGCATTGTTCTCTGTAACACTGACTGTGTATATATGATCATGCACCTTTAAAAAGACCAATTCAGGTCGAAACATGTTGGAGCTTGTTCACTGTTGATTTTATTATATCTCTTACACTGAATGGATGCTTATTTTTGGCGTGCTCTGCATTGGAACCAGTTTGGAAACTCTGTGGAATCTTACCAACTGCCTGAATATTTCATCTATCTGGTATGAGTAGATATACTTTGTTTTTATATTGTATATCTCTGTGATTGTATTAATACATTTTTATTGAAGCAATATCACACTAGAGATATTTTATTTCATTTTTTTATGTTGGTGAAACATCTATAATCCATGTCAATGGAAATATCCCATGGATAAAGACTTTATGAAAAGTAAAGACAAGTTACTATTTTGATGAGCCTACATTCCATCTGATTCTTGTGAGTACCCCACCAAAGGGGGTGTCTACATATAAGAGAAGATCTTCTGTATTAATTTAACAACATAGTTTTGTTGTTTTGATGCATTATTCTGATTGTATTACACTATATTTCCCTTTTCTCTCTGTTTCATGATTTTATGAACAACTTGTGAGAAGTGAGAATCGGAGGTCTGTCATCAGCAAATTTAAGTATTTTTCTTTACTATCTATTTAGAAAGAATATTTATAAGCGCCTGTAGGTTTTCATATAACTATATTTTATCTATGAATGTTGGGATGTTGTGTATATTCCCTTTGAATTCTAGCGAGCAGCTGTTAAAAGTGAAGCGCTACTTGGATTTCACATCCTTTTTTTTACTTTTTTTACTATATGATCATAGCTGCGCACCCAGTCTCAGTCTTCACTGACCGCAGTATTCTGACAGATATACTGTTCACTGGGTCCCGTGGGTGCGCAGCGAGCGCATGCGATAGCAGCGGTATGTATTTATCTTTTGGTATTGGCTGTACTGTACTGTATCATAATATAATAATGTATTGAATTGTTGACTATTTACATCTGCTAAAATAAATTACTGTGTCCGTTAGAAACACAATACAATCGCCTATGCATTGCTTATTTGAAAATGATAGAATTATTTTAATAATTGACCCTAAAACTAGTACCACCACCTCTCTCAGAGAAGGAGACTGAATAGGTAAACCAATGCGTCTGGAATGATAGGAGTCCTGGCTTCTTTGGTCAAACTATTGCTTTTGAAGGACCAAACCGCTCTCTGAAAAGGTCTCCTAGATAGATGTGAAATGGATCTTTTGAGGTCTGAGAAAGATCTCCTAGCTTTGTGTGTTTTTACTTACTCAATAAATACAGTGCCGTAGAGGTATGAATTATGTAGATCAGGGAAGTCTTTAGGCTTGGGAGCTAGGCTGCTTGTCTTGGCCAGTCAACTGAATATGCAGTATTAAGTTGGGTACACACTACAGAAATTTCGACCAACTTTTTATGCCGAGCAATTTTACATGCGATCGATGGTCCGATCGCTCGGTCCATAGACTGCATACACACTAGCCTTGTTTAGGATGAGAAAGGGAAGAGCGGACGTCCCGTTAGCAACTTTTTACAGCCATGTTGTCGTGAACAATGATTTAAATTCCGTACACACTGCAGCGACATTTGCGGGGAAATGTACGAGATACCAAAGACATTAGCATAAAGGGGCAGAGCTTTCTATGAAATAGAAGTTTAGTAATATACATTAAATTTAGAAAAACATTTTACTGCTAAAGTGGAATGCAATAAATATTCCCTAATAATAAAAACCCCTTCATATGTAATGGAATGCTCCATTTTCGGCGGGCATCATCGCTGATTGGTCCACAGCAGAGACAAACGCTCATGTCTGTGTGTATAAATGACAGAGGAACCTGTTTGGCGCCGAGGAGCGTCAGAAGATGGCGAGTGAGAAAGTGACAGTGGGGGTTGCTGGTGAGGCAAAGATGTCAGTGGGGGTTGCGGGTGAGGAGAAGGTGTCAGTGGGGGTTGCAGCTATGGAGATGGAGACGGAGATAGAGTCAGAGATGGTGCTGGAAGGGCCAAAATTTTTGGAAAAGTTAAGGTGGGGGATGGAGATACTCAAGAAGAGCAAAGAGCAAATCCAATGAGCCGAAGAGAGGTGGAGATGATGGTCAAAGTACTGCTAGAAAAAAATACAATTTGCCAAAATTAAAATGATAAATTCTATTATGCCAGGTCTATTAATTGAGCCGGGCTACAGTACAATAGTTAAAAACTGCATTGCCACCTAAGTGGAATAACATTTCAATTTACTTTAAAATGACTGCAAAAGGATAATATGAGTTGGAAAACCAATCAGAAATCACAGTCTCTGTAATTATGGCTTTTGACTTTCTGCTCAAACAACCCTACCACAGCATCACACAGCACAAGGGAACCAGGGCTGAGGGGAGAAAACACATTAGTTTTACATGTTAATACAGCTTTAAAACATTCATACTTATTTAATAAGACACGCTGATCAATATTACTATTGAACCTTAAAAACTCTTTGTGAGTTTTCAAATATTGCAAATATTTATTTTATTACACAATGTATTACAGTGATCTACTTATTGTTCTGTTTGCCACAAATAAAGAAAACATCAAAGAACTTGAATGTTTGTCTGTACACGATAAGCCATTAGCAGCTATTGTCTTAACTGGTGTTTTGTAGACTGAGCAGGTACAGTAGCTTAGGCTAGGTACACACTGAAGAATTTTCCGACCAATCTATTATCTACAACGATTGGACCTACAACTGAAGGTCCAGCCGGCCGGGCGATTCAATTTTAGTAATTAGGCTTTACAATCTGAAGTGTCATAGATGTAAAATTTACATATGTCCCTGCAGGCACTTCAAAGGCTGTCTAAAGCACCAGTCATTGCCAGTTTTGCTGTTTTATGGCATTTTATCACAATGGTAACTAAATAGATAAGAACAAAAAATAAAAAATAGAAAAACACACACATAAAATGTATACATTTATTATATTGTAATCACACATGTTGATCTAATGTCTATTAAAGTGTACATATTTGGTATTCCTATAATCTTTACATGTTGCTAATTAAAATTTGTATTATATTTAGAGGGTTTAATTCATTATATAACAGTTTCAAAAGGAAGTTAGATAGTTTCCCTATATATCTAAAAACGAAGATATATTTACTCAACTATGGTACCAAAATATTATCCAAAAAGTTACTCCTATGTCTCCTAAAGCAAAGAAGGTTTTTTTTTTTATTGAAACCCGAGGAGCGTAACTCCAAATCACCAAGTGCAGTGCAAAACTGTACTGGGGGCTTGGCATTTTGGAACCTTCCCAAAAGGGAAGAAGTCTCATGCTTCCTCATCCCCCAGGAGCCAAAAGGCAACAGGAAGGGAAAAAAGGAGATCTTCAGATGCTCCTTCGCCAAAGCTAGGGGGAGCAACTTTACATCCACGACCTCTGGAGCCAAAATGCCACTTAGGAGGCAAGGGTCTTCAGGACCACCGCTGTTGCAAGGCTCGGGCGGTCCCATTTACCTTGGGTTAGCCAAAGCTTTCTTCGGGGCATTGGTTCTTCAACTACCCCCAGAATGAGGAAGTCTCAGATGACTTAAGGAGAGGGGCGCCCATAAGGGTCTGTACCCAAACCCCACAAAACAAACATAAAAAAGAAGAGACACACAATCAAAAAATGTGAAAAAGTGCTAAGTACTGCATGTTTAAAATAAATAAGTGCCATGAGGCTCCAGCTTTTCATCCGGAAGTATAAAACCTGTTAATGCACCAGGCCAAAAGGCTAGGGCAATAGAAAAATGATGCTGCCTGAAAGTTAAAGGTGCATAGTGCAAAGTGCCTTACTCTGTACACTGGTGCCTTTCACTCCACCGTACATTTCTGGACACCCCCCGATTCAGACAGCACCTGGGGTACTTGGCACCTCAAGCTTCAGGCAGCCGGCCTCTTGGCCAGAGGACTAGGTGAGGGCTCATCGCCTACAGGGGACGCCTTTAAGCCCCAGTGCGCACATGGGCATCTACACTTGATCTTAGCCAAAAAGCCGAAAAACAAACAGAATATAATTCACCTGTTGGGAGAAAGCAATGTAAAAGGTTATTCCTGGTGAAACTGATGCAAATAGTGAAAATCGGCCCAACCCCCCGAACAGAGTTAAGCATGTAGGATACTATTTCTTAATGAATAATTTCATCTTAATTTTATTTCTACCTGCTTGATTATTAGCTAACAGCTATTGTTCACAAAGGCCTCTGGGAGAGAGACTGAGCTATTGTTGTCTTTGGTTCATGCAGATTTACTTGTTTACTCTTCAATACAGGGTTAAGATTCATTTCAGACGTCTATGTTATAATCAGCAGATATTCAGAGAGCTCAATGTTTTTTCTTCTGTTGGAAGGGTGGGAGCTCTGGCACGCAGACAGTAATGTGTTGTTGTTTTTCCACACATCTTGACAGTTTCTTTTGATGTTTGCTAGAGACAGAAGCTTTTATTGATTGCTTCTCATTTTCTTCCCTGATAGCCCCCATCAGACAGGCAGGCTCCAAGCTAATTAGCAGAGCTTTGTTCCTGCACAGCACTTTCCTCCAAAAACTCTCCAGGAAGGAGGCTCAGCAATGGTACTTCATATAAAATTGTAAAAGCGATTATGACAATAAAAAAAATTGGTGAAATATTTCTGTCTTCTTCCAAAAGTCTTCCATATATACATAAAAGTATACTTACGCAGAGCAGGCAGCATTTATTTTACCTGTGTGGGATTTAATAAAGCAACTACACCCTGAAAATGAATTATGACAGTAATTATCGTCATGTTTATAAAGTCTGATTAATTATTTTAACAGTCAAGCAGACTTAATATGCTGGATTTGAGTTATCACTTTTTATAGCAATTAGATACTTTATTCCTGAAAACACAACAGAGAATACAAATATATATTACACTCATTTGTTTTGTAAAAGTGATTCTATCTGTAAAAGAAAATAGACATTTAATTTATCTGTTTCTCCATATAAGTTAACTTATTTTAGAGTATAACTGTTGCCATGGCTGAAGTTTAGGGAAAACAGAGACTGCAGTTGCACATGTACACAAGACCCAGTGTCCCTAACCCTCTGAAATTTGTTTTCGATCAAAATAATGTGCATCATTTAGCTGGCCATACTACCTGCTTAATAAACTAGCTGAATCCAGAAGCAATTGTGTAGGTATGTGCAGAAAGGTTGGTAAGCCTTAAAAATATTCTTTATTATAAATTTTCTAATAAATTATAACATTCAATAACCAACAATTTATTTAACGGACCCAAATTTAATTTTATAAAATATATAAAACTGGAAAGCTAGTAGCATCTATAGGAAAGAAGTGTCTG
Source organism: Mixophyes fleayi (assembly GCF_038048845.1). Lineage (NCBI taxonomy): Eukaryota > Metazoa > Chordata > Amphibia > Anura > Limnodynastidae > Mixophyes > Mixophyes fleayi. The sequence goes on from NC_134410.1 coordinate 53,824,426, forward strand.
TCTTTTGCTATTTGCACCCAGATGTATATGTAGCACTAAGGTCAGTGTGCTGGGATTTAACTACATTTTGGTAGTTTACAACTGGCTTACAATTTCAGAATCGTCTTTGCACAATACTCACTTAGACAATGTTTAAACAAAGTGACTTGTTCATTTTTGTAGCTCAAAGGATTTTGAACAGCTCCATAATGTGAAATTGATTTGTGGAATGAGGGGAATTGGCTCCTAGAGTACAATCATTTGAAATATTAAATTCTATATCGAACACAATGCATATTGCAGAAGAAGTTAGAAAGAGAGATAAACAAAAGATAGAACTTGTTAAGTCCTCCCTGGAATTGAGCCCAGTACCTCTGCAATGCAATGTCTGCTCTGTGGTCTCCACGGGTGCTCTCTCCCTCTTTGTTTGTGGTTGTTTGTTGGTTGACTCAGACTGTATCTATGTTCTCTTTCTCTGTTAATAAGATAATTTTGAAGCCAGTTAAAAATTGAATTTCACTGGAGCATTGTGCTGATTGTTCCTGTCCCAGGATGTTCCTGCCTCTATTAAACTCTGTTTACGGTCTTGCATTTCAGACCTGGTGTGAGTCATCATTTTTATCTCAATCTCAATTTTTCTCAATGTTTCTTTGTGTTGTTGTTATTTCCATGTCTGCCTTATTCCTTATATTTTCAGCACTACTTTGCTAGCTTTACTGTCCAGCTCCTGTCCCCCTGGCTCCTCTTGGTGTTGATAATTATGAGTTCCTTGTGTGGTCAAGTACTAAGGGTACCTGAGTATCTGAATGCATATCCTGAATGGAAAGATGACTGCTATAGGACAGGAGCACCTGCATCTGTTCTGTCTGATCCCAATTGAAGGGTTTGTTTCCTGCTTGTGTGCTTATTGATATTCCGAGTATTATCTCTGTCTGTCTGATGGCCGACCACAGATTCCTGCCAATGGCCTGATTACTGACAAACCATTTAATTAACCCTTTCATATATATCAGTCCTATCTGTCTTATTCCCCCTCACTTTACTATGTACCTGCTATTTTTTATCTAAACTTTCTGTCCTTAAATCTAGTTACAATAAATAGTGCCCTTGTATTGCAAAACTCCTCTTTTATTGATTAGCTGCCCCTTGGTGATCATTACACATATCAAATATCCAGTATTTGAGGTGTGTGCTAAATGTGAACATCAAAATTGCACTAAACTTATATATTGCCTTTCCCATTTTAGGTTTTCCCTTTACCCTCTCCTAAATAGGGAAATTGTGAATTTGGTAGTGCAGTTTGCATTTTAATACTCCTGCTACCCTTTGCAGTTCTAAATAGGCAACCTGAGAAGGGAGTAGAGAAATGAAATGTATTCACACCTAAAATTGTATGTGTGTACCCCATGTTTCCTATTCTGGCCAATAGTTAAGCTGATTTGGGTGTACTTAAACAAGGCATATACATATATTCTCACACATACTTTTTTGGCAGATTATAAACTAGTTGGTAGCATGGTTTATAATATTATGAATTCGATTCCCGAACAGGACTTTTTCTATGTGGAGTTTGTATGTTCTCCCTGTGTTTGCGTGGGTTTCCTCCCACACTCATACTAGTAGTTTAAATAGCTGCTGAAAAAAATTAACTCTAGTCTGTGTGTATCTTTCTATATATGTATTAGTGAATTTAGACTTAAAGCTCCAATGGGACAGGGACCGATGTGAATGACAAATATTCTCTCTATACAGCACTGCAAAATTGTTGGCATTTTATAAATAGATGGTGATGATGATGATTTTATTATTACTTCCAAATGTTATAGGTTATGTTTTATTTTTTGTGTCGTGACATTCATGCAAATGCTGGAGTATGTATTTGTAGATGGAAAATCAGTCTGTCAAGATCTGCCTTCACCTTTTCTGCAGCATTGCATTTGCGTGCTACTTGATATTGGCAGCTCCTGCTTCTGGGACTATATTGGACTTGTTACATTGAATGTATTATCCGGCGGTACCTCTTATCCACCAGAGGTGCTGCTGTTGTGCCTTGCTTCTTCTTACTACTAGGGGTTAATCTACTACACTAATTAATCACGTGAACCTGGTGGCTCCCTATTTGTATCTGCCTCTCCCAGTTACCAGGGCTGGTCATTGTTGTTATGCTGCTGTTCCATATTGTTGTGCTCTCCTGTTCTTTGGGACTTCTACATGCTACTGCTGACATCTCTGTACTGGATTTCTCTCCACTCAGTTATATTCCTTAATGCTACCAGTCTTCAGCTTCAATCCGAAATACTTGTTCAGTATCTGCAATACTTGGCTAGTACTATTGCCTGTATTCTCTGGTTTATACCTGTTAAAAAACATCTTATGCTTTTATCATATTCTGGGCTCCAAAGCTGTGATTTCCAGTTTTCTGCATTAAAGTGTGACACAGTCCATGTCTGTTAATAGAAATAGCATTATGAAACACAAATCATCCACTTGGCTTGAACAAAAATTAAATTAAACCCAAAAAGGAAAACATATGCAGCCTGCATATAGTTAGGGTTCTCTTTTAATCCACATGGGATATCCAGGACACTGATGTCACAACAAGTCCAGATCACAAGCAACTATCGCTGAAAGTTTAGTCTCATTGGGTGGCTGAAGACAGACAGTCAGATGACAGATACAGGCTGAGATAAGGGCTGGATACAATCCAAAATCAGGGCAGACAGGTATTGGTTCAAAACCAGGAAACAAATCTGAGGGTCAGTCACAAGTAAACAACTGTGGTCAAACAAGCCAAGTCAGTGCACAGTATTTCAGTAGACTAGCAGAATGCAGAGAAACTTAGGCATCTAATTGTGCAGAACCTGATGATTAGGCGCTGGTTAAGAGACCCAATGATGTCATGCTAGACAAGAGAAAAGTCAATTCAGACAGAAATATTTCATTGAATCAACAAATTTGTCTTGCTCTCACTCTTGTATCAGTTCTTGTGCATGAGCCCTTGTCCTCCCGCTGGTCCATTATTTCAACAGTTCATTATATCAGTTGTAATTAAGAAGAGATTATATAATACACTGTATTATATATCACAGAAATTATACATTTTGTGCTGTAGCTCTGGTATGCTAATTGTAGACTGGAATGTTTTACAAAATATCAAAGCTAAAATGTAGAGTTTACTGAAATAAAGCCGTCACAAAGACAATAAAATGTCTAACAACCAATTGAGTACATAATTGATATTTTTAATACTTCTAAACCTAGTTTCCTAACTGGAGCCATAAAATTGTGAAACTTGAGATAACCATGCTAGGATACCAATTGGGATGGATAGATAGATAGATAGATAGATAGATAGATAGATAGATAGATAGATAGATAGATCATTTCTACATTTTCAACACTTGCTGATTGTGAGATGTCAAATTGCTTTTTTCAAAGTTATCAAGAAAATTCAATGATGATATAAATTATATACCCTGATTAATAAAAAAAAAAGAAACATATTGATATTAACAGTTAAAAATAATAACAAGATCTAAGGCAGCAATTAGCATTACCATTTATTTACACAATTAAATCAGTGGCATGAGATTGACTTTTATATAATATGTCAATACTGAGATGACTTTATAAAAAAATAGTTTCTAAATATTGCTGAAAAACTGGGAGTTTTGCTTTAAAGAGCATAAATTTTCATTGCTGATTAAATCAAATTCTTGTTTTATAGATGTAGTCTGTGTAGATGTGGGAAGTAAGTGAGTATGTGCAGTCAATTACCTAATTAACTTTGGGTATTCACCTGTGAAGGATTCTCCTGAGATCTGTTTCTTTCCTGAATGGTAAGAAACTTTAGAGGTAACTTGTATTTTATCTACTGGTTTATAATGCTTTTAATACCAGTGCTGTTTTCAGATCTGCATTACAGTCTGCTAAAATCCTCATTGTCTGCAGAAGCCATATATTTTATTATTTATTATTATTATTATTAGTAGTATTATTAGTATTTACAGGAATCACACATATATATTGGTGAAAGTATATGAACCATTTTAGAATTTTTTGACTTGATGATGATCATGCCCTGATCCTCATTCAAGGCTAATTAAGAAAGAATGGTTAAAATCAAATAGCACTCAGAAAAGTGTACTTATTTACGTATTTCTTTACCACCTTGTGTCCACATTCTGAGCCACTGTTGAAAATTATGTGACATGTTAGATTTCAATACTGGGGCACATTTTTTATCAGTAATTACTTCTAGCTGTACAATCTTCCACAGTAACTTCAATGTATACGTATTTGCAGAACTGCTTCATCCTATTGAACTTGTATGGGCTACTGACTTCAGGTCATTTCACAATAGTGGAATTAAGTTTGAGGATTATTTTTATATTCCTCCTGCCTTTCTCTAGTAGATTTACTCCTCCTGTATGACTCAATTTTAAACTTTTCAAATTGACACCTGATTGATTAAGTTCTGATTGTAATATCTCACTTACATTATTCCTTTAGTAGAGTTGATTATTGTAGAGTGTTTCCATATTTTTTTTCAAAGGGGTGAATTTGTGGTATGAAAGAGAACCAACTTTCTTAATTTAAAATGAGTAGAGGAGACACTAGCTGCTGGTAAATGGTTTATGCAAAACAATTATAGAGGACAAAAGAGCATATAAAGAGGATCACCCCCCAAAAAAGGAATCTGGTCGTGGCAGAGTTTTATATAAGGCCTACCATGTGTAAGGTCAGTTTACCTTAATTACAGTATAACATATACTATGGAATTCCATATACTTTTTCCTTTCTTCCAAGAAAACAAAAAATAGCCACATCCAATATTCTGCACTACAGATTAATCTGTCATGATTTTTAATAGTTATTGACAGATCATGCAATGTTTTCTAATAAATCTGCTTATTAAACTAATAACTGAAATCACTACTAAAGAGCATGGGTTATTATAACAAAATCTTCTTCTTAAATAACATAATATTTAAATTGCTTTACTATCTTGTCCTCAAATATTCAGAAATGTAGGGAAAAAAATAAATGAACTGTATAACTCAATAGGGTGCTTTAGCCATGTAGTGAAAATATCTTTCAAAATACTGTTTCAAGTTATTTTTATGATTTGGAAAATCAAAATATATAAAAACTGTTCCAATGAGCTACAAGAACATGTATAACAAAGTCACAATACATTAACTTAGCAGTAGGAAATAGACAAGATAACCCACTGTGTGTGCACATATCAGCAGCATAGAGTTTTTGCAGATATTCTAGGCACATGGATAGAAAATGTCATTACAGAATCATATGTTTGAAAAAGTTTGGAGAAACCCTTCATAGTCTGGTGTAATATTAACAATTTGTTAATATAGTGTATATGTGTGTGTGTTTGTGTGTGTGTCCTGCAGAAATGTGCTATTTGATGGGCCAACCAGAGGTATCCTACAGAATAAGACAATAAAGCATTTAGTTCACAACCTATGATTTGTAGGTAGAATTTTTCACATAGCTCCTTTCATATCTCTTTAGCCTATCATGCAAAATGAATAACCATAGCATCAGACACACTGTCTAATTAGTTTACAGGCCCTAAGACTTAAATGTAACATATGGGTTGTTATTCCAGACAGGCATTGGTGTGCTGCACAGTGCTAAAGCTAGTTGTTCATCTTTCTCATGTTGGCTGCTTTTGTACCTGCCACGTCTTTAGGCATATGATAAAATGTATATACTGTGAGCCATATTATATCAGGTAGGCCATGCTTACTAAATAAATCTTAACGGTAGATAGTGCTCACAAAGAGGACACAAGCTTATCTTGGCTACAAGAAGCGGGACATTCATGCCCATTATAGACATAAACTTATGTATGTGCACAATCAGGTGCAGGTAGGGTCGACATTATTACCTTGGCATTATAAAGGCGATTGCTTAGGGCATCAAGGCTTAGGGGCACCTAAAACACTGAATGAGTGACATAATGTCACTATTTTCTATATATATTTTGCACAGCCACCCAGGGAATTAAATTACATAAATACCCTCAGTGGATAACATTGGGAAAAAAGTGTGTATTTAATTATGTAAAAATGTTCTGCCCTGCATTACCATCCCCGGCTGTTTCTTACATTGTTGGTGGGCAGATAGGCACAGGAGGGGTGATGACACATCACACTGCTTCTCGTTTTCATGTAGACTGGGAGCTTTGTGCTGCACAGTGACATTACATCACAATATCAGAATTTAATCATCCTAACACAAAGGAGCAGTAAGGGGAGCACTGCTGTTGCCCTCCCAAAGGCAAATCACTGGGGAATTGATGAGAGGTGGCATCTAAGTGGGGGACCAGATGTTGGGACCCGCTCTTAAGGGCATTGGGCACTGGCCCTGGCTCTGGCCCTTGCTGGAAGAGTGCAAAAAAGACAAATTTTACACTGCATTTGCAAACATGAACCCCACTGTCTGTATAATGTACATGCCTATTGTAGAATGCCATAGTTCAATATTGTCTATTAATAGTATTTAGTCTTATACCTTTAGTTTTGATATTTTAAGTAGCAAGATTCTATAGTAGCAATATGTCAAATGTTATGGTATAAAGATTGGTCAGGTATTCTTACACTACGTATTGTCTCTAATAATCTGCAGTAATGCACACTTATGTCTAATTTCAAACTTCAGATTATTTTTTTTTTAAATTTGCTAAGGGTTAAATAGTTTTTAACAAGCCTTGATAAAACTCTATACGGTGAGTGGGTAGAATAATCATTTTTAAACAAATTATCAAAAAACAATAGTAAATTATTTTTTAAAACATGCTTTTTACATTTGTACCCATAACCCTCTCAACAAAGTTAAAATGTAATTGTAACCGTTTTAGCAGCGGGGGTTTATAAGAATCACACATAATTTAAAATGTAGTAGTAGCAAGTCAACTAATACTTTAGCCTATTTGACATTGTAGAGAGGGAAAATCACAAAAAGGAAAAAAATATAAAAAAAATGATAAACAATAATAAATAATGCAAGATAATCTAAAAAAAAAAAACTGTTAAAAAGGACATATTTAACCTGGTTTAATGTTAGTGGAAATATTTTAAAAAAAAAAAATAGGTATGTCATCCCAGAAACACATATGATAAATTTGTAATACAAATATTAAATAAAGTTTGCATTGCATTATAAGTTTAAAAAGCACTTACATGTAGGAATCCTGGCATATTTTTTTTCCAAGCCACAAAGAAGATACAAAAACACAATAGAGCGCTGATGATGTTTCAGAAAAGAGTTATGTGTTTACAGTAATATTTGTAAAAGCTTCAATCACAGATCACTAACCATACATAATCGCATAAGCCTAGCCAAACACTATAATTGTAATATAAATGTTATAAGCAGAAGGTTTGTTTACTTGTACTTTGAATGAATTATCAACATTCATTATTCAGTGCAATTAAAATAAATACAAACATACCTGTATTGCACAACCATGCTAATATTTTTTATTGTGTTGGTATGACTGCAAATGGCAAAAAAGTTACAGTAACAAGCAGCCGCGAAATCATATAATATAGGTGAAGCAAATGATGGAAGCACTGCCGGTTGGAGAGGTCAATCCTCAATCATCCAATCAGAAGCATCTAGCTAGTGGTAATAATCATTATCCTCATCATCAGTGTGTGTATTTGCACATGGCCACATGCACGTGCAAGAGACATGTCTCCTGACAGGTATATATGCATCTCGGGACAGGTTTGCCTCAGTGAAAATTCCACAAACAAGCCCCTATTGTACTCAGGTGATGTGTGACCGTCCATTCCCTCGACAATTCCAATATTACACTTTGCAAATTAGCTTATGCATAAGCTTCTTTTTTTTGTGAGCATGCGCAGTATTAAATTGTGTGTTTTATGCTAAACAAATGGTCCAACTAAGCACCAGTCTTAATGTAATACATAAGTTTGGCTGTCCGATTAGCATCCTTTATCAGAATATGATTTTGTTATTTTGAAAAATTATTTCAGGAGTATAGACAGTGTTAAAGATAGTGGGCCTGAGTCATTAAGAAAAGTAAGGCAAAAAAAGTAGTAAATGTTCTCTGGGACAAACCATGTTACAATGCAAGGGGTGCAAATTATTTTATTATTTTGCACATATATTAAATACTTGCTGTTTTTTCATCTAGCACACAAATACTTTATAGCTTTACTTTTACACTGAAATTTAAAGCTGATCTAAGACATGTCATAGCCCAATTATAAATCTGCCATCACATTTTAAATGTATCTCCCCCTCCAATGTAACATGGTTTTGATCAGGTGCAAAGGTTACTTCTTTTTTATGCTTTGCTCTCCTTAATGACTCAGGCCCAGCGTGTTTATGCCTTAATTGTGCATGCAATCTCCGTATATCGTTTCTGAATATGCTCATTACATAACCACATGCTATTACACTTTCCCTCTTATGACATGCCTACTCCAGTACTTTATATTAAATTGACTTCCATTTCTACAGTTCTGTATATAATTTTCCCTGTATCTGTATAAAATTCATAAATCCCCGCGCAAATATATATGTATGAAATATAATCTTTAGTTGTACAATAATGAAACAATATAATTTCATTAATCTTGCACACAGTACATATAAAATGCTTAATGTTTGATGTTCTTACATAATAATAAGACCCATTATTTACATCCCTACTTACCAATCTACTAAGAAAAATGACACAAAACAGAGCTTTGCAAATAAAGGAGTTTATTAAAATATAAAAATTGTATGGTGGAGGAGGAAAGATAAGCTTGGCTAAGTTTGGCTAAGACCAATGCTCCTAATATCACAGTGAGGGTTATTAACCCTCTCGATACCAATACATGGGGAACCATTTATCCGGGCGCCCCCTTATCCTTAAACTTGGGTTACTCTTATCCCAAGCATCTGAGAACCTGTTCCCCTTCTAGGCTGACGGAACACAACCAACAAATCTGCCCTCAAGGGTGGTACCTTACCAAAACCAATGCCGACGCTTCAATGGGAGGCAAGTTCAACCATTGCATATATAAAGCTAATGTGCGCCCACCAAGCATAATCCACCACCGACTTCTCAATGTTTGCTGCAAAACACATACCTCAAATGAGTTGGTGTTGGTACCCAAAGCACAAGCGAAAAAAGAAAATACCACCGGGAGTACATATAACAGGCCTGATTCATCAAGACACAAATACTGAGCGCAACATGCGTTTGTTTAAAATCGCATGCAAATTGATTTTGCGCACTCCGATAATCAACAAGATATGTGCAATGATGATTTTAGGTGTTGGACATGGCTATGTTCCTTGGTCTATAATCCGGTTCTGGGCATGCACAGAATGAATGTGCAGATCATACACAAAAAATAGGCATATACACTCCTTAATGACCCAGTGACTTCAAGTGTAATTCCTGTTTCCATCTCTGTTCCTCCTTTAGTAATCTCCTTGATGACAGCAGCTGTTGCCATAAGTTCTGCGAACATAGGGAACAAGTGCCTGATTCTGTGTTCAGCAGCCATGTCATTGAAAAATACTGGGCACACAGTTACTTTGAGCTGCTGGATGGGCACAGGGGTGTCAATCCGACACAAGAGCAGAAGCTTTTTCCAGAACCAGAAGAGTATGGAAGTTCATGATTGTCTGCAGCTAATTGTCTTGACAATTCTACAGTGCCTTGTTCATCTTTTGACCTCATTCCAACCACACCATAACAAAGGTTGCTGCACAGAAATGTCTCACAATGCTTCAGCCTTACAGTAACCATACACACTTTCTCCACCATCAGCTTCAATTGATATTCAACTACCTCATGTTTCAACTATTCTGCATACTTCTTATTTTGTAAGCTCATTTAACTTCTGTTTTATGTCACTTTATGCTAGTTTAATGTATCATGATTCCCTCAATGTAAAGCATTACATAATATTTTGGCACTTTATAAATAAATGATCATTATGATGATAATAATAATAATAATAATAATAATAATAATAATAACAACATATATGGTATATATCATTCTGTGAGAAGATTTGTAAGATGGGAAGCATTCAGCTTACATATAAAAAACAATCTCTTTAAGGGCTCTGTTAAATCACTGCACTCCATAAGCAATAAGGCCCTACCCCTTGTCATCACAGTAAAACCTATAACTTGTATTTATTGCTGTAAAAAGATTACCTGGGTCTTAATAGTGCCCTAGATTTAGAGCATTATCAAGCAAACTGTAGGCTTGGATGTCAAAGACAAAAACTGGATGTTAAATAACATTTAAAAACATTTTAAAAGTTTAAGGCTATAATAAATAAATGTTAATATTTTTTCATTTCAACTATGGTCCAAAAAACTCTATGGGGCGTATTCATTTGTCGGTGGAAACGCCAAAAATCCCGCGATCCGAGCATTGAATATGCCACTAACTGTCCTGAAAAAATCTTGGGTACAGTTAAAAAAAAGTTATGTAAACAAATGTGGAAATGGTGTGAAAATCTCGGGCCTGATTCATTGAGAAACATATTGTGTGTTTTTTTCTTTTAAAAAAAACCATAAACTGGGCATATGCATGTCCGGAGCAGATGTAATGATACGACTGCTGATGAATGCAGGTCTAGGTGCGCTCTGCTCTAAAACAATACACTGCAGGATACGTCCAAAACATATGTGAATATAAAGTCCCAAAAGACGGAACATAAAAAAAATACAATTAATATTACCTGTTAATAATATTGTCATTAATGACAAAACATTAAAATATAAAATAAAGTTGTGGTTTTTTGCTAGTTCCCCCCATAAAATACATTTATGAGTATGTTATGAATGTCTACCATATATAAAATGCATTTAACAGTTGCTCCTAATTGCAAACACTTTTCTAGCTTGCATATGTGACCGTCACTTACACCAGACCTGTAACTGGTGCAAGTGTACGACTGAAAAACACATACATTTGAGATGCCCAAAGCTTGAATTGGACTCTAACCATTTGAGCTTGGCACACCGTTACTGTACATTGATTACGTGCATACACCAAATCATCATCATCATCACCATTTATTTATATAGCGCCACTGATTCCGCAGCACTGTACAGAGAACTCATTCACATCAGTCCCTGCCCCATTGGAGCTTACAGTCTAAATTCCCTAACATATACACACAGGCAGAGAGACAATTTTGATAGCAGCCAATTAACCTACCAGTATGTTTTTGGAGTGTGGGAGGAAACCGGAGCACCCAGAGGAAACCCACGCAAACACAGGGAGAACATACAAACTTCACACAGATAAGGCCATGGTAGGGAATTGAACTCATGACCCCAGCGCTGTCAAGCAGAAGTGCTAACCACTAAGCCACTGTGCTGCTCTATTTAGCCCCCGAAATCATAGGCTGTAGTAAGGGTTCTGTCATATGTGCTCAAAGATGAATTGGAGGATGTTGCTGCATTCTCTGGCATATAGTTAGTATCTGGGCATGCGCATTACGATTTTACGCAAGAACAATTATCGTATTGGCATTTATGTGCCTTAATGAATCAGACCCCTCATTTGCAAAGTTTCCAGTGATGTAGATATTAGAGCAATAATTGAATGTTCATACCAAAAGAACCAACAGAATTAAAAATGTATAAAAGTTTTCTTTATTAGCAAAAATAAAAGGATGCACTTTTAACAATGTCACCATCCTTCAATCTCTGAACGCACAGAGAGTTTCTTTGTGAAAAAAAACCTTTTGTTTGAATACAGAGAAAGGAGCAGTTATGACTGTGACAAGCCCATCATTTTGCTATACTTGTGGTTCATTAGTATAGGGTCCTATCTGGGCTGGTCCTGTGGGCTTGGCTTACAGCTCGGCATTCTGGAAGATTCTACTAGCATTAGAATTGCTTCGTCTCCTTGTTTGATAACTGGCTAGTGCCCTCTAGTGTTCTTTTCATGAAACACATTACCTTAAACATTTTATCTGGAAAGATTATGGGCCTGAATCATTAATGTGCATGGATGCCGATAAATTGCATAATTTGCATAAAATGGCTCTGCAGATGCCCAGAACTGAAGCATATGCTAGAAAATGCAACAGCATCTAATTCATCTTTGAGAGCAAAGGACACTTACGACATACTTGCACACTCTCCCGGAATTCCCGGGAGGCTCCCGAATTTCGGGGAGTCCTCACAGACTCCCAGAAGAGTAGGCAAAGCTCCCGCATTTGCCGAAATTCACGGCAGTGAATGGAGGGGTGGGGCTTAATCGTGTCATCAAGCCCCACCCCCTCCATTCAATGCCGTGGATTTCTGCTTTTTATAGTGGGGGCGGGGCTATGATGGTGACGCGACAATGTCACCACACAATCGCCTCCTACAATTATGTTACATAACTTCTTCCTTCTTCCCCGGATCTCCCAGGGGAGAAATCTTAGAAATTGGCATGTATGACGACTTACGATAGCTTACAATTTCACAATTTAACAGGATGGGGAATGGGCGGATGCACGTAGTCAATATACAGTAAAGGCATTCTCTACTAGTTAGGTGTCATTCAAGCTCCAGCATTTGCAGAAGTACACTGGTTTTCAGACGTAAGGTCAAGTCTAACTCACGGATGATAATGTTGACCAACACAGCATTTTTCAACAAATGGGAGAATTGACAATTCACCAGCACACATTCATCTCATTATTGAACACTATATAAGACCTACAGAAGGAGATTACTATGGTGCTGTTTTGGAAAACAGGTTATATTATATTGTTTGTTAAGGATTTTAGGATTGCGATATACCAAACAGGCAAGTGCCTTCTTTTATATTTTACACGCCCTGCATACTTGTGCAAAAGTTGAAATTGTTTCTGCTGTTAAAATTATTTTCATACATTAACGTAGTGTGTACATTAGCAATATTTTTCTGTTTTAAAATGGTATGTGCATACTGTTTAGTTCCTACATACTTGCATACATTTGTGTTGTGGTTGTGTGCCTTAAAAGCTTGCGAACATCTTGCCTATGTCATCTACTATGCAGTCCTATATGGTAGCATACAGTTGTACGTTTTTTTTTGTATTTTTTTATAATGTAGTTTGTCATGTTTCAATAATTTCATGCCATGCTTACTTTTATATATTTTAGAACTATTTTACAAAAACTTTGAGATGAACATAAATAGATTCATGCTGGTTGTAAGAATGTATATAATGTATAATGTACACAATCTGCAAGGCATTAGGTAATTTATTTTTTTATCCAGCTCTCTCATAGGCATTGTGGAAGCAATGGAATCTGAAGAATAACAGGCGTCATCCCTTCCGAAGCAGCGACTGGAGCACTGTCTCTGACCCAAGGAGTGTGCCTTCAGGCCATGTGTCATTCTGTTTGGGATATCTGATGCCGGGGAAGTCTATCGCTATCGGATTCCACCTCGTCATCATGGACACCCTGCACATTGTGCAGAGTGACCTATAGTCTATGCACACCATCCTGACAGCAATACCACCGCTGATTAAACTCTTGATAGAATTGCACTTTTGTGCGACTGCCGTGGGTGTAGTGGCAGAAATGTTCCAAGTCACCTTCAGTCGTGTGCTGAAGATTGTGCTGCGGGATTTCCTGTTGTGCATTGGTACTGTATCCATCTCCCACTTGATGAGAAGTTTTTTGTGGCCATAAAGCATCCATTTGTCACCATAGCTGGCTTTCCACACGTTATAGGGGCAGTATATGGTACACAAGTAGACCTGGTACCATTTGGTGAAAATGCTTCTACTTATTTGAATAGAAACAGTTTACACTTGATCAATGCATCTCTAAACATTTTATGGCTGGTTGCTGGATGGCTGAGGAGCACTCATGACTCCTTTGCCTTTAGTCAATCAGGCATGAGGCATGTTGCAACATAGGCAAGGAGGTGCAAGGCTACATGGTGATGCGTGACTATTAGGTACTATTTTCTATCACACCAGTATTTAAATAACCATTTCTTTTCTTAAATACATTGTGTAGCAAAGGGATGTATTTAGTTGACAATCTGCAGAAAACGGATGCAAACAGATTTACACATTTGTGCAGCAGTGCACATAGTTTAAAGATAAACAGGTGGAAGACATATGTGTGACAAAATAAAAGTATAGAGTCTGATTTAACTTACATGGATTGAAAGTGTCTTTTTCCCACAGAGAAAGCAAACTGACAAGATGCATCTGCAGTAAGAACAATCACTAGAGCAGCTGGTGAGAACTCCCTTTTAAAGGTAAGGTGGGAGTGTCAGCTGACCATCAAGCTTTGGCTGTGGGAGGAATGTCTAGTATAAAAACCTGTCTGTTTTCATTGTTTAGTGTGAGCGATGCTAAATAAATTGGTTGGTATCTAGAGATCTATTCTCTGTTAAGTTAGTGTTAGGGCCTGAGAAGAAAAATGTTGCATAGGGGTAGGAGTGAGGAAATGTGTCATAGGGAAAGGAGGGTTAGTGGTGATCTACTGGGCATTAGATCAGTGAGACAAGTCAAGGTATTGTCAATATAGTGTCAATGTGTTTAAAACTATGAAGGATAAGAATGAGGGTAAAGTTTAATTGATCTGTGTTTTCCATTTTTTTTTGACTGGTACATGTTTGCAAAGATTTATTGGAGGATTGAAGGCTGCCCACTGATACCTGCTTACTCACCATGGGTTCATTTTGCACATCACAGTTGTCCTCCTCAATGTCATTCTATTGTATGTGCATCTTCAGTGGATGAATTAAAAAATAACATAAGCATCTATGCTTAACTTCATAGCATTCATGTTTCGGCATCATAATAGTAGATTTTATAAGATTTTTTTTTTTGTAAATACGTTTTATTAATAACATCTTATCTTGAACAATGTTACAAAAATTCTTGAAAGGTACATTAGCGAGATAGTGTGTATACACACACACACACACACACACATATATATATATATATATATATATATATATATAAACAGAATATACTCTCTCACGATGCTTTTACAGTACAAATTTAGCTGCATGCTAACCTAGTACCATAAAGATGTTGTTTTTATTTTTGAACTATATAAACAAAGGAGGAGAAAAGAGAAGGGGGCATACGGGCGTATCCTGGGGCAGTCACACCAAATATGAATAAAGGTGCCAACGTGGCCACAGTTTCTCCAACATGTGGGGCTTGTTTGTGTTACAACATTTTTTTAATTATATTTTTTTATATTTTTTTTTGCTAAAGTCTCTTGGCCTGATTCATTCAAGAAAGTAAAGCAAGAAAATTTTGTAACTTTGAACCTTGGCAAAACCATGTTATTTTGGAGGGGAAGTACATTTAAAATGTGAGGACAGATTTAGAATTGGAGTAGAGCATGTCATAGATTAACTTTAAATTTTAGTTTACAAATAAGATATCAAGTATTTTTGTGCTACATGGAAAAACAGACAGTATATATCTTATGTGCAAAATAATAAACTAATTTGCACCCCTTGCATTGTAACATGGTTTTGTCCAGGAGAAAACTTACTCATTTTTTTGCCTTACCTTCCTTAATGAATCAGGCCCTCTGTGTATATGTGTGGTCCTCTTTTAGAAAAGTTTAAAAACTTATTGTACCATATAAATTTAATGGTGTTTTGAGTGGAATTTTAGCTAAGCATCCATTTGAATTCTCTAAGTGATCTTCTCTGAAAATATTCAGACCATGCCCAAATTCTACAATAGTCTGGCTAGGTTGCAGAATAATTTCAAAATTTCAAAGGATTTATGAGTTTTATTTGCAAATTGGCAAGAACTAAAATATTATTTGTATATTTTTTTTTTGTTGGGGGGGTACGATTGTTTTTGGTGAGTTTATATTTCTTTAAACATAACATTAGTCATTGGAATTCTTTATGCATGTATTGTGATCTGCAATTTACTTCTGGGAGATAGTGGTTGAGGCAGCCTATCTCCGGTGTCAATCCACCACATAACCTGCACCATCTGATTGTAGATGCAGGCCAATGCTTTATTCTTCAAGGGAGTGAGTTCCAAGGCAACTGGGAGACCACCACAGGTCCCCCAAGCATGACTGTAGTTGTCTTGGAGTTTGTCCTTGAGGCAATGCTTAAAGTCCTGTCACCTGTGTGAAATTTTCCATAATAAGAATGTTGTAATATATACTATCCAAAATATTTTAAAAAGGCTTGTGTATATTTATATATATATATATATATATATATATATATATATATATATATATATATATATATATATATATAGAAATGTATTGGGCCTAAAGGTCACTTACTAATAACAGAAAGTTACTTAGCGCTAATACTTATTTTGAGGACTTAAATATATGTGACAAAGTAGGAATGATAATGTACAAGTTTTTAAAGTTATTATAGATGTTAGTCTGCCATACCTTGGACAACATTTTTATGTTATATCAAATTTTCAAAGAACTGTACTAGGTATGCAGAGCACAATATAATAATTTTGATCATTTTTTTACCTCAGTCAACAATCTTCTCATTGACCTGCACATGTTATTCTATCCAGATCCGCAGTTTAGCTGGGGGCAGAGAGCTGTCAGTTGGTAGTATGCAGCCACTCCTCCACCAGCTGTGCCATCACTTCCACCT
This sequence comes from Mixophyes fleayi, assembly GCF_038048845.1. NCBI lineage: Eukaryota > Metazoa > Chordata > Amphibia > Anura > Limnodynastidae > Mixophyes > Mixophyes fleayi. The sequence goes on from NC_134410.1 coordinate 53,841,047, forward strand.
CTATTGTTGGAAAATTGACTGCCTCTGCCTAGAGGCAGAGGCAAAGGATCCAGAGCCTTGGCTTAAGCCAGGTTGCTGTTGCCCAGCCTTCATTCTAAACAGGGAAAAAGGCAGTAATTACTAAAAAGCATTTAATGGTCTGTACACTGTCCCACTTATGTAATTGTACTCACCAATAGAAGAGAATGGAGGGCACACAGAAATCTGGATGAAGTCTGTATCACAAAAGCCTATATCACACTGTAGTTTAGCTGTAGGTTGTGATTACAAAATGGCAGGGCTGAATGATTACCTCTCCAGCTGTTATATAGTGTCTGCAGGTGCATTGTACTGCAATTTCCAGTGTGTGAGCAGCTAGGCATTGTCACAGCCCTAATTGCCTGGGTACGGCTGATTATTGAGACTGAATGATAATAAAAATCAGCCATTTTGATTATGGTATAGAAGGGTTTCGCCACTGATGTGCCTACGCCGGCACAAGGCCTGAGAGCCAATCAGTGAAGAGAATGTTGAAAAGTCTAATTCACTTGCAAGAATGAGAGCAAACACCTTCACAAGGCTTGAAGACCATGCTCTAACCTTCACTATGGATCAAATGATCGATCCTTCTTCTTGTTACATCTATAATGAAGAGAAAAACGCAGCCTACAGGGAAAAAAGAATACAGTTATACCTGGGCCATTGCAAAGTGATTTGGCTCATAATAAGATTCATTGGACAAAGTACAAGGCCTGCTATGTAATAGTGATGTTTCAGAAAAAGTTTTAGAAACAGTATGTGATTAATATAAACCTTCCAGGTGAAATCCATATGAAAGTGGTGTACAGTCATGGCCAAAAGTTTTGAGAATGACACAAGTATTGCTTTTCACAAAGTTTGCTGCAGTCCTCTGGCTACTACTGTGTTCAGCATAAAATTAACCTGCAGAGATTTTCATTTAATGTACCATCTCTGAACTATGCTAAGCTTGTAAAATGTGTGAACAAAGTACACCCATAGAACTTAGATATGTTTTCAAAATGTTATAAGATTGCAATTATAAAATGTTTTTTTCTTCTTTTTTTCCAACTGGCAAACCTACACATCTCCTGATAAAGAAAATCAGGAAATATAAAATAAAAAAAATAAAAAAACATGTATTCCCCTTCAGATTGCTTGGGACATCTGGAAAAATGCTTGTCTGAAGAATGAAAGGTGAGTGCTACCATTAGTCCTGTGTTATTCCAACAGTAAAACATCCTGAGACCATCCATATGTGGGGTTGCTTCTCAGCCAAGGGAGTGGGCTCATTCACAATTTTGCCTAAGAACACAACAATAAAAATGAACTCCAAAAATTGATAAGGCAAGAATGGGTGGCCATCAGTCAGTATGTGGCCCAAAAGTTAAATGAAGGCTTAGGTCTTCAAAAAGAAGGGTCAACACTGCAAATATTGACTCGTTGCATAAACTTTATGCAATTGTCAATAAAAGCCTTTGACACTTATGAAATGCTTGTAATTTTACTTCAGTATACAATATCAACATCTGACAAAAACACTGACGCAGCAAACTTTGTGAAAACCAATACTTGTGTCATTCTCAAAACTTTTGGCCATGACTGTACAATTACCAATGCTTGTGAGTGTACAGTCCATAGTTTCACAGTTCTTTCCACAAATATCCATTTTTGTGGTTGTAGTTTGAGGGGTAAATTTATCAAACCTTCTAAAAATGAAAAGTGAATGTGTTGCCCATAATATTCAATTAGATTCTAGCTATTTATCTAGTAAAATAAGAAAATGATAGGTAAAATCTGACTGGTTGCTATGGGTAACACATCCAATCTTTATTTTCAGAAGGTTTGGTATATTTACCTCTGAATCTCTTTTTTTAACCACCAGCAGGTTTTCAAAGAATTTTTTGCATTGGTCATTAATATAATTTTTTGTAGTGTTCCCTCCCGTCACCCTTAAATATTTATTACCTATTGTATATATTTATATATCGCTTTGTAAATCCAGTGCTTGTAAATCCAGTATTTTAAAATGCATTCTAGATTCAATAGTGGATACTTGCTTGTAATTCCTCCTATACTTAATAAATAAGAGCATATACAAAATTCCTTTTTTGGCGTTTACCATCTGTGAATTCTGATGAATTCTGATTTAGCGTTATAACTTTGGCATATAGACTGCATTTAGTGAGGGCTGAGCTTTAGATCAGTTCTTTGCCGTACCTTTCACATAATCGTCTCACAAATATTATACAATTAAACATTTTTAAAGGCAGCTTTGATATTACATGGTAGTGCCGAGGAGTATCATTACACCAAGGATATTATTGTTTAGAAAATCATGTGATAATCATCTCAGTTCATCTTTCAATTGTCATTTTTGTCATCTATCATTGCTGTTACCATCCCTCTTACTATTTTTTTGGGCATACCACTACCTATTTTGTGTCAACAGCAGCCAAAGAACATGGGTTATATGTGTCATGGCTCTGTTTACTGGTGCAAAAATGTGAAAACCACTGGGCTACACAGAGCAACTCCAAGCTGGTGGATAACTGTGCAGCACAAAAGAGATAGCCTTCTCTAGATCCAGAAGGGGAAAGAGGTTCAATTAAGATACATGACAATTATAAGGACAGCCAAACATTGCATCTACATGTGCTTGTTGAAAATCTCATTCTGATCAATATTCACAAAAACAATCTGTTACTGATTTTGTGGTAGGGATAACATAGTTGGGGATAGACCTAACCTGCAAAATCTGTCACATTTGTATTTCTGCTAACTATATGATGTTAAAATGCTAATTGTTTACAATTAAATATAATGTGAATTAAACCCTGTTGTGTACAATCACATTCAATCATGAAAATATTTATGTTATCCTAGGATTGTTTTTCACAGAGCTTTAACATTAGTTCCATAATAATAATAATACTACTAATAATAATAATATTAATAATATCTAATATTTAAATATGGAAATAACATATCAGCACATTAAAGCAAAACAAATAAAATGAACAAATAGGTTTTGCCCATTCTAAAAAAAATAGTTATCTCTAGACAATATGAATGCCATTTTCAACTTAATACAAACAGGTCTGAGAATTCACTGGTGGATAAAAGTACATGAAGTGTAAATTAATTACAACCTAGCAATTTATAGAGGAAGCATCTTGGAGAATTCTATACTCTTTATTGTTAGGATGTTAATGTTGACCTTCAGAGATAAGCTTTAGATGAAGAAAATGCTTTCAGACTCCTTTTTCCCCCTACAGAGAAAGCTGATTTTTATCGGGCAATCAGATGTATTCTTGCAAATGCTATTGCAGGGCTTGGTCCTTCATCTCATTTGACTGTGTTTTGACCTCCAAAGATGAACTGGCCAATTATTTTTGTCATCCATTGTCATCAAGTGTTCTTTGAGGTTGGAAATCATGTACTCATTTAGATCACCTGATATGCTTTAGTTGCATAAAAAAATAATCTAAATTAAAATGAGCAAGTTAAAAATCCCAAACTTCCGCTTATTTAATTTGAATTGCATTTTTAATGCCTAAATATTTGCTAAAAATGATAAACATTTCTTTTGACAGTATATTTATTATTATTTCCCTTTCACAAACAACTGGGAAAAAACTGATTGTCATAACAGATTTCACATCCTTTTTAATAGCACAGAAGACAAAAAACATGCTTATTATTTTTATAGACTCTATAATGCTATAGGAACCCAAAGGCAGTTTTCAGGGAACAAAATGTTTAAAGAGAAGAAATATTGACATGCATAAATTATTCTTACTAATTCTTTCTCTTGCTAGTTATGTTCCGTGAAATATGTATTTTTCATATTTTAATAATAGATTACACATAAACTGTGATGATATTGGCTAAGGTATTACTTTTGTGCTGTAGTCTTGGTAAATTCCAACTAAAACTTAAGACATTTTTCCACTACATGGCAGATGATCCCCTGGAAGAGTAAAAAAGATACAGTACCACTTCAATAATTAATCCCAATATTATTTCCCTATTTAAGAATGTTGAAATTGAAAATGAAGAGGCATTGGTACTGTATTTATTGCATGTAGCAGTTTTGTGTGTTTTAAGTTTTTTATTACATTGGTATAAGTGTGCTAGTAATGTACTTTCCCAAAGAAATGTAACTGTGAGGTGCAAAATGCACCCCAATTAACGGTTGGATGAGATGATATCGCCACAAAATTAAGTCCTTTTGAGGAGATACAATCATCCCATTTAAATCATCTTGCCATGCAAAACAACATCTAATTTTTACATATTGCTTCCAAAGCAAAAACTAGAGATGAGGGGGGCTTAGTTCCCCGAGAACCGAACCCACCCAAACTTCCGGAATCCGAGTCCCGAGCCGAGTCGGCTCGGTACTCTCCTGCCTGTTTGGATTCCAAAATGAGGCAAAACGTCATTGTGACATCGTCGGATCTTGGGATTTTTAGATAGAATAAATAGCCGCCTCCACAGACATCCAGCGCCATTTGAGAGAGAGGGAGAGAGAAGGGTTAGGTGACGGTCGCAGTAATTGGAGGAGAAATTGGAGGAGTAATTAGAGCAGGAGGAGAGTAGTAGGAGGCATTTTTCCTAATTTACACTACAAGTGTTTGGTCTGTCAGATATTCCCCTCTTTCAAAAATGCAATTTTCTGGTGCTGAAATTATTATATACCAGCACTTTATATTTCTGAATTTGCACTACAAGTGTTTGGGGTGTCACATATTCCCCTGTTCTAAAAAGCTATTTTCTGGTGTTGAAATTATTATATACCAGCACTATATCTTTCTGAATTTGCACTACAAGTGTTTGGGGTGTCAGATATTCCCTTGTTCTAAAAAAGCTATTTTCTGATGTTGAAATTATTATATACCAGCACTATATATTTCTGAATTTGCACTACAAGTGTTTGGGGCATTTCTATTAATCGTACAGTCTTTGCAGGCTGATTTTTTTCTATTTAACTGTAAGTGTAGGGTGTAAAATACAGATAGACACCCAACTGCCTTTTTTGCTATGAATTTCAATAGCTCTTTTTAGTGTGTTGTCTGGCACCCTGGTTTGGTGTGTGTCTAATAAAAGCACACATCCCGGGGGGGGTCAGCGCTCGTTGACATTTATTAGCTGTAGAATAAAGGAGGGCCTAGCAGGGATTAAACTGTATTTTCAAAATTTGCACTAATAAGGTTTGGGTGTAATACACACCCAAACATAAAAGCTGCTTTGGGAATTTCTATTTATCGTACAGTCTTTGCGGGTTTTTTTTTCTATTTAACTATAAGTGTAGGGTGTAATATACCAATAGACACCCAACTGCCTTTTTTGCTATGGATTTTAATAGCTCTTTTTAGTGCATTGTCTGGCACCCTGGATTGGTGTGTGTCTGATAAAAGCACACATCCCGGGGGGGTCAGCGCTCGTTGACATTTATTAGCTGTAGAATTACCTCACTTATCCAAGAAACAGGTGGAGCACGAAATTATGTTATTTTAGCCCAAACAAATAGAATATTTTAACAAATTGCAAAACAAAACCAAACAAAACCAAAACACGCAAGCGCAGTTTTGCCAAAACCAAAACACGAAGGTAGTCCAGATCCAAAACCAAACCCAAAACACGGGAGTCAGTGAGCATCTCTAGCAAAAACACTTATTCTCCTCATAAACGTATGCTCAGCAAGGAACGCTAGCAATTCACACAACTTGCTACATCGGCCAGTGGAAATGTTTGCGCTACCTATGTTGTCATTTCACCCTCAATCTAAGGCTGGGTACACTCTACAGAATTTTTTAAGCAACATGTTATCTATAACTATTTTCCTAACAACTAGATAAAAAAAAAAGTCTCGATCAGCATGTGTACACACTATAAATGTTTTAAAAGATTTAACCTCAGATCTGTGCTCTTCAACTGTCATAACTATTGGCTGAAAAGATCATGACTCTGTAAACTCTATGGAGATCCTGATCATGAGTGCATACACACTGCAGGATTGGAAGGATGTTGTTCCGAGATTTATCGTTCTGCTGAACAATCAAAGCAAACAGTTGGTGCTTTGTAAACACTAATGTGAAATTGAAATAAACGGTTGTGTATCGGTTGATTGACCCAATAATTGGCTGAAAACACTAAGTGCTTGTCCATAAAATGGTGAAATTGGCTAAAAGTTGGTACATGTAGGGCTGGCTAAACACAGTAAGCACATCCTGAGGTCACTGTGCTTACTGGGGCCAGCACATCCACACTGAAAAGGGGTTCACTATGCATATGCAAATTCTGGCCAGGAGGGCGTTGGAAAGGTCAGCACCGACCCTGGGCACATGAAGTCTAAAAAAATGCATTAGCTCTGACCTTTTACCTTTTGCCCTTTAATGGACCATAAAGGATTCTTTAAGGCTATTTTTCATGAAGTGGTTATGTTTAGGACCCTCGGGATTTTTTTTGCAATTGCAACGCTTTTATGCTATCTGCAACTGTTAGCTATATAAGCTCTCTTATACAGTGTATAGCACACTTAATTACTTAATGGCTATATGTAGACACATTACTACAAACTTACTCCTGAAGGTGGCAATAACATCAGGACAAATATGTGCTACTATAAAAAGGTGCTTATAGCAATGCATAATTCCCTGAGAATCTGCTACTGCTATCTGAAAGCACGAGGGTCTAATGATGAGACATGCTAATATTGTGATGACCATTTAATACCTATCTTCATTCTCACTCACAAAGGGTAGGATCTTGTTTAAACCCAATTCTTACAAAGAAAGTTCTGTTTCAATTTCTGTTTACTCTGATTCCCACAGTAGAATACAGGGAATAATACATGTCATATCAAGAAAGATTTTCCACAAAGTCTCATTTAAGATAATATGTATTCTTATTAACAATAGGTATTTTCAGTAACAGTCTTTACACATATAATAACTAGGGATGAGCGGACTCGGATTCTCACAATCCGAGCCCACCCAAACAGTGCGGATCCGAGGCCGATCCGAGCACTGTTCGGGAACTTACTGGCGGAAAACGGAGCCAAACCAAGGCTATGACATCCAAGTCTCGCGTCGAATCTCGCGAGACTCGGATGTCATAAATACTCACCTTGCGGGCGCCGTCTTAATTCTGGCTGTGATCACTCATGAGGGAGGTTGTAGTTAGGGAGCTCCTGATCAGTTTAGTTGTTCTTTGTGCTTTGTCCAGTGCTCTGTCCTGGTGAATCAAGTGGTGATTTGTCCAGTGCTCTGTCCTGCTGAGTCCAGTGGTGCCGCCTGTGTCCTGTGCTCTGTTCTGCTAAGGGCATAGTTATTTCAAATTTATTCAAAAGTTATAAAAAATGAAAAAAATAATTATAAAAAACTTATACACCTATTTTAAAAAAATTATACAAAAATAATTGAAAAAAACCATAAAAAAATTAGTTTAAAAATACTAGGTACTGATATTTCAAAGTCAAACTACGTTCACTGTTGCTGCTGTACCAAAAAATAATAGGTACTGCTATTTAAAAGTCAAGCTACGTTCTCTGTTGCTGCTGTACCCAAAAATAATAGGTACTGCTATTTAAAAGTCAAACTATGTTCTCTGTTGCTGCTGTACCCAAAAATAATAGGTACTGCTATTTAAAAGTCAAAATACGTTCACTGTTGCTGCTGTACCAAAAAAAAATAGGTACTGCTATTTAAAAGTCAAACTACATTCTCTGTTGCTGCTGTACCAAAAAAAACTAGGTACTGCTATTTAAAAGTCAAACTACGTTCACTGTTGCTCCTGTACCAAAAAAACAAGGTACTGCTATTTAAAAGTCAAACTACGTTCTCTGTTGCTGCTGTACCCAAAAATAATAGGTACTGCTATTTAAAAGTCAAACTACGTTCACTGTTGCTGCTGTACCAAAAAATAATAGGTACTGCTATATAACTCCAGTCCAGTGGTACTCTCCTGTGCCGCAGATAATTTGTAAAGGCTTTGCCGAGTGTGTGTGGTTTAGGGGTACGCTCTCTTGTGCTGCATATAATGGAGTACCAAAATTTGAAGGATAAAGTAGGGAAAGATCAAGAACCACTTCCTTCTAATGCTGAAGCTGCTGCCACTAGTCATGACATAGACAATGAAATACCATCAACGTTGTCTGCCAAGGCCGATGCCCAATCTCCTAGTAGAGGGCATGTAAAATCCAAAAACCCAAAGTTGGCTAAAATTATCAAAAAAAGAAAATTAAAAACATCTGAGGAGAAACGAAAACTTGTCAATATGCCATTTACGAAACGGAGTGGCAAGGAACGGCTTAGGCCCTGGCCCGTGTTCAGGACTAGTGGTTCAGCTTCACCCAAGGATCTAAGCCCTCCTCCTCCCCCCCTCTCCAAAAAATTTAAGAGAGTTATGCTGTCAGCAACAACAAAACAGCAAACAACTCTGCCTTCTAAACAGATGACATCACAAATCCCCAAGGCGAGTCCAAGGGTGTTGGTGGTTGCGAAGCCTGACCTTCCCATCACTGTACGGGAAGAGGTGACTCCATCCACCATTTGCAGAACACCCTTTGCATATGCTGGAAGGATCACCCACAGTGTAGATCCAGATTTGGATAATCAAGGTGTCAATGTTGTACAACGGGAGGAGGCTATTGATGTAGCTGGCGCTGTGGAGGAACTTGATGATGAGGATGGTGATGTGGTTATTGTAAATGAGGCACCAGGGGGGGAAACAGCTGATGTCCATGGGATGAAAAATCCCATCGTCATGCCTGGTCAGAAGACCAAAAAATGCACCTCTTCGGTCTGGAGTTATTTTTATCCCAATCCGGACAACAAATGTATGGCCATATGTAGCTTATGTAAAGCTCAAATAAGCAGGGGTAAGGATCTTGGCCACCTAGGGACATCCTCCCTTATACGTCACCTGAATAACCTTCATAGTTCAGTGGTTAGTTCAGGAACTGGGGCTAGGACCGTCATCAGTCCAGTGACACCTAAATCCCTTGGTCCTGTTGGATACACACCAGCAACACCCTCCTCGTCAACTTCCTCCATGATCTCCATCAGATTTAGTCCTGCAGGCCATGTCACCAGCCAGACTGAGTCCTCTTCAATACGGGATTCATCCGAGGAATCCTGCAGCGGTACGCCTACTACTGCCACTGCTGCTTTTGCTGCTGGTAGTCGGTCATCTTCCCAGAGGGGAAGTCGTAAGACCGCTACGTCTTTCACCAAACAGTTGACCGTCCAACAGTCGTTTGCCCTGAGCACAAAGTACGACAGAAGTCACCCTATAGCAAAGCGTATAACTGCGGCTGTAACAGCTTTGTTTGTGTTAGATGTGCGACCGGTGTCCGCCATCAGTCGAGTGGGATTTAGACGGTTGATGGAGGTATTGTGTCCCCGGTACCAAATCCCATCTAGATTCCACTTCACTAGGCAGGCGATACCAAAGATGTACAGAGAAGTACGAACAAGTGTCCTCAGTGCTCTGAAAAATGGGGTTGTACCCACTGTACACTTAACCACGGACATGTGGACAAGTGGTTCAGGGCAAACGAAGGACTATATGACTGTGACAGCCCACTGGGTAGATGCATCGCCTTCCGCAGCAACAGCAGCAGCTGCATCAGTAGCAGTATCTCCACAACGGCTGCACGTGGCAAGCCAGGCAACATTATGTATCATAGGTTTTAATAAGAGGCACAACGCTGACAACCTCTTAGAGAAAGTGAGGGAAATAATCTCGCAGTGGCTTACCCCACTTAGACTCTCTGGGGGATTTGTGGTGTCAGACAACGCCAGTAACATTGTGCGGGCATTACATATGGGCAAATTTCAGCACGTCCCATGTTTTGCCCACACCGTTAATTTGGTGGTGCAGCATTACCTCAAGAGTGACAGGGGTGTGCAGGAGATGCTTGCGGTGGCCCGCAAAATTGCTGGACACTTTCGGCATTCTGCCAGTGCCTACCACAGACTCGAGCAACAGCAGAAAAGCCTGAACCTGCCCTGCCATCACCTCAAACAAGAGGTTGTGATGCGCTGGAACTCCACCCTCTATATGCTGCAGAGGATGGAGGAGCAGCAAAAGGCCATTCAAGCCTACACAGCCACCTACGACATAGGAAAAGGAGTGGGGATGCGCCTGAGTCAAGCGCAGTGGAGACTGATTTCCGTGTTGTGCAAGGTTCTCCAGCCGTTTGAACTTGCCACACGAGAAGTCAGTTCCGACACTGCCAGCTTGAGTCAGGTGATTCCCCTGATCAGGCTGTTGCAGAAGCAGCTGTAGAAAGTGAGGGAGGAGCTGTTAAAGCATTGCTATCCAACAAGGCATGTAGCTCTTGTGGATGAAGCCCTTTGTACGCTTTGCCAGGATCCGAGGGTGGTCACTCTTTTAAAGTCAGAGAAATACATTCTTGCCACCGTGCTCGATGCTCGGTTTAAAGCGTATGTTGTGTCTCTGTTTCCGGCGGACACAAGTCTACAGCGGTGCAAAGACCTGCTGGTCAGGAGATTGTCCTCTGAAGAGGACCGTGACATACCAACAGCTCCACCTTCATTTTCTTCCACACCTTTGGTTGCGAGGAAAAAGCTCAGTTTTTCTAAAAGACCCGCTGGCGGGGATGCTGAGAACATCTCGTCCGGACTGAAGGACCTTCCAACCGTTGCAGACATGTCTACTGTCGCTGCATTGGATGCTGTCACAATTGAAAAAATGGTGGAGGATTATTTTGCTGACACCATCCAAATAGACATGTCAGGCAGTCCATATTGTTACTGGCAGGAAAAAAAAGGCAGTTTGGAAGCCCCTGTACAAACTGGCTCTATTTTACCTGAGTTGTCCCCCCTCCAGTGTGTACTCCAAAAGAGTTTTTAGTGCAGCGAGGAACCTGGTCAGTGAGCGGCGAAGGAGGTTGCTTCCTCAGAACATTGAAAAAATGATGTTCATAAAAATGAATTATCAATTCCTCAATCAAGTACAGCACTGCCCTCCAGATAGTACAGAGGGACCTGTGGTTGTGGAGTCCAGCGGGGACGAATTGATAATGTGTGAGGATGAGGAAGTACACACTGAAGGGGGAGAGGAATCAGAAGATGAGGATGAGGATGACATCTTGCCTCAGTAGAGCCTGTTTAGATTGTACAGGGAGAGATGAATAGCTTTTTTGGTGTGGGGGCCCAAACAAACCAATCATTTCAGCCACAGTTGTTTGGTAGGCCCTGTCGATGAAATTAATGGTTTGTTAAAGTGTGCATGTCCTATTTCAACAACATAAGGGTGGGTGGGAGGGCCCAAGGACAATTCCATCTTGCACCTTTTTTTTTTCTTTGCCAGCTCGTTTTGTTGGGGCCCAAACAAACCAATCATTTCAGCCACAGTTTGGTAGGCCCTTTCGCTAAAATGATTGGTTTGATAAAGTGCGCATGTCCTATTTCAACAACATCAGGGTGGGTGGGAGGGCCCAAGGACAATTCCATCTTGCAACTCTTTTTTTGGCATTATGTGACCGTTCAACAGTCGTTTGCCATGAGCACAAAGTACGACAGTAGTCATCGTATGGCAAAGCGGATAACTGCGGCCTTAACAGCTATGTTGGTGTTAGACGTGCATCCGGTGTCCACCATCTGTGCATTGGAATTCAGACCATTTGAAGGCGGAGGTATTGTGGCCCCGGTACCAAATTGGGTACCGGGGCCACTCCACTACGCAGCCCAGATAGATGCGTATTACATATTAAACTAAGTTCAATGTTGCTGCCAAATTAAAACAAAAGTTAAATGCCCTGTCATAATAGAAAACAAGAGGTAGTGACGCGCTCAAACTACACCCTGTATATGCTGCAGAGGATGTAGGAGCAGCCATATATGCAGTGGAATTTAGAACAGTTGAGGGAGGTATTGTGGCCCCGGTACCAAATTGGGTACTGGTGCCACTCCACTACGCAGTCCAGATAGATGCGTATCAGATATTAAAAAACATTGACTGTTGCTGCCAAATCCAAAATTAATTAAAATGACCAGTCATCGTCAAAAACAAGAGGTATTGACGCGCTCGAACTACACCCTGTATATGCTGCAGACGATGTAGGAGCAGCCATATGTGCAGTGGAATTTAAAACAGTTGAGGGAGGTATTGTGGCCCCGGTACCAAATTGGGTACCGGGCCCACTCCACTACGCAGTCCAGAAAGCTACCTCGGTGCAACGTTTTGGACTAAAAACAATATTGTGAGGTGTGAGGTGTTCAGAATAGACTAGAAATTAGTGGAAATGATTGTTATTGAATGTTATTGAGGTTAATAATAGCGTAGGAGTGGAAAAAAACAAAAAAAACAGGATTTTAGCACTTTTTATGCTTTTTAAAAAAATAAATCAGAACCAAAACCTTTCGTCATGTGTTTTGGCAAAACAAATCAGAACCCAAAACCTCAAGCTAATCAGAACCCAAAACCCAAAACACTAAAAGTGGCCGGTGCACACACCTAATAATAACGCGTGTGTATGTATGTTAATAGTGAGAGAGTGTGTGCACTTAAGAGAGTGTGCACGAGAGAAGAGCGAGCATGAGAGAGGATAGACCACATTGCATAGCAAGATGGTGAATAGACAAAAGACAACATTTCAAAATGGAGACCAGACCGCATGGCCCTCTAACAACGCACAGCACACATGTCTCTCACAAAGCTCACACAAGAGCCATTTTGCCCACTCAATTTATTCAGCACTAAACTGCATTGCACAGTCCCCAATATATTCAAGTACAGCGCTGTTTTAGTACAAATCTCTTTATGGCAACTATATCACTTTCTAATCCAATCCTATCTAAGTCAAAATCTCAGTTAAATTCTTTAACAAACAATCTGCAAAACTTTCACATACACACTACAACCATTTACACTAAACTGCATTAAACTCATCGACTTATGTTATCTTACCCAGGTACCACCCAAGCCATTCTTCCATGTTGCCTTACACAGAAAAAAAGGGGAGATTACCAATCCGCTCTAATGTAAGGACAACCCTAAATGCATATAATATATATTGTAAGGGGTGCTCCCAAAACTAGACGAATCTAGAATATAGGAAAATTCAATTGATAGTAGACATCAACTGAAAAGAGTAGTATATGGGGCACTCCTGTCCATAGAGATAAAATAAAATCAACTTTATTAGTAATTATAGTTAAAAATTCGGACAAATATCCAATGTCAGACTAGGCGAATTATTGCCTTACACTGCAGCTCCTATGTAATCCATAAATACTACTTGTCCATGGAGTCTCCAAATAGATGTGTCTTTCTGTTTATCCAGCAAGTGAAGGGAAAGAAAAGGATGTGTTTTTCACAGGTCACCCCCAAGGATTGGCGGAGTCTCAGTACAGGATGCCTTGGCCTTAAGACATGTTAATTAAGCACCTCCTATTTCTTAAACCAGAAGAACAAGTTTATTAAGAAAGGAGATGTGCACAGCTTTGCTGCTCCTCTGTAGATCTATGACACATTACATCTAGAAGTGCGCAATTGCTGCGCTGATAATACTGCACAGGTGCAGTTGTGTCTGAAAACGAAGCTGGCATCATATATTTAGGTACTGTGCATGTGCCAATCGGTGCATGTACAGTCTGCGATTAAAGACACCAAAATGATGCCATCATAGGTGGCGTGTTCAACAGTGATCGCTAATTCACAGCTACATATACTCTATTTGAAAGAGTATATTATTAATGGTCCCTTATAGTTTAGCATTTATATTTGCAACATCAACTCCATAAAAATGTTAACCAAAGTGGAGGTATCCTTTAATGTGTTGCATAACTTATTACATCACAGTGTGTGAAAACATGGATGACACATTCAGCGCCGGTGCTAGGGTCCTTGGCGCCCTAGGCACAGTGTGAAAATCGCCGCCCCCCCTCTTTAAAAATCACCGCCCCCCCGCCCCCTTTAAAAATTGCTGCTGCGCTTCCCTCCCCACCCCTCCCCATGTCTTTCTTTAACTTACCTGCATGAAGCTGCTTCTCTCTGCTCTGTCTTCTCCCCTCCACTCACAGACACTGTCGGGCCGTGATGATGACATCATCACAGCCTGTCACTGTCAGTGAGTGGAGGGGAGAAGACAGAGCAGAGAGGAGCAGCTTCATGCAGGTAAGATTCATAGCCCCTTCCCTCCTCTCCTCCCCGTGGATTTCCGTTTTTTTTTTACTTTCGAGGCGCCCTGCAGAGCCCGGCGCCCTAGGCAATTGCCTAACCTTGCCTAATGGGAGCGCCGGGCCTGGACATATTAAGTGATATCACTAAGTGCATAAAAAAAAGATACTATGAAGTCTAAAAACATGAAATCACAAAAGATGGCATCACAAACATTACAATTTGTGATATAATTTATGACATTGCCATGTGGGACGCAATTAAAGAGATTGCAATTAGTTACATCACTCAATATATCAAAATAGTTGACATTGCTGATAGCATGATAATGGGTTCATTGAGAATTTATGATATATAGCAAAAATAGATCACAATTAATAACATTAAAATAAATTACAGCTTAGTAAATAGCATGAGCTATTATACAACAGTTGGCAAAATCACAGATGAAATTAGAATGGTTTATATTACTGACAAAATAAAAATGTCTGACTTCACAAGGGGTGACATACAATGGGTTATATCACAAATGACAAATAATTCCATTAAAATATATTTGAGGTTAATCTAAAAGCTTGTCTAATGATCTATTCTTACTCTAGACTGAACACATGGTGAGGGAGTGGTTACTGTGACTGAATGAAAGATGATTTCACTATCAGCGTAAAAATTGTTTTTTTTTATGCTATTCAGACTATTCTCTATTGAGGAATGTGGCAATTTGAAGATTCATTAATTGGACTTGGAAGTGGATTTGTTGATCTTCTTTAGAAAGGTTAGTATTTATGATTTCATTATTACATGGCCTTATAGGGCTGATTGATCAAGGATATTTATCCTATTGCCATAAAAAGAGTCAGGTAGGATGTTCTAACCTACTGAAGATAGAACTGCCTAAATAGGATTTTGTTTTGTCTGTCTCTGGATCAACAAACTTTGAACAATTTTAGATATAATATAGAAGGAATCCGCGACTGACCTGCCTATGCCCACACATGACATGAGAACCAATCAGTGGAGAGAATGTTGAAAAGTCTCATTCGCTTGCAAATATGAGAGGAGCTTGATTCACTCACATAGCGCTTAGGACCCTTACCAGGTTAATGGGCAACTACCTCGATCCCACTGACTGTTACATTAGTAATTTGGTCAGTGATGGAGTATTGAACCATGTGTGGTATTGGATATTTAACATTGAAACCTTACATTATATGTATGTATCCATGTATGTGTGAGACAAAGCTGACATGTAATAAAAAAAATAATGATAATGTGTCATATATGATGCCACCTGTGCCAAATACACAGTGAATACATAATCACTGTGGTCAGAAAAGAGGAAACTTGCAGAAAATTAACTTAATGTAGCACTTCATATCTCTACTGAGTTAAAATAGTGTGGGAACAAACTTAACTAATAGAGCTAAAATAGGTTGATAAAATGTCATAATATTGTGATTTTAAACTTATTGTATTATGATTTGTTTTCCCCATTCCACATTTTAATTAAAAAAAACAACAACAATAAAAGAAAAGCTATGGGTGTTCACTGACCGCTGTGTTTTTGTTTTGGAACTGTATTAACTTTATGTTTTGGTTTGGGTTTTGGCAAAACTGCCCTTATATGTTTTGGATCTGTATTTTTTTGAAAAATTGCTAAACTATGCTAAAATCAAATAATTTGGCTCTTTTTTTGTTACTACATTATTATTAACCTCAATAACACTAATTTCCAGTCATTTCTAGTCAATTTTGAACACCTAACAGGTCACAATATTATTTTCATCCAGTTTCGGCCTAAGACTGCAGCGAGCTGGCTGGATGCTAAGAAACAGAACAACGGCACAAACACACGGCAGTTTAGATCACATCTAGAAAACATTGCCACACAGCAGTGTCAGAAATGAAAAGTGGTGCAAGATGGAATTCTTATGTTGAATATTAAAATGAAATTATACAGTTTAACAAAGCAAGCACTTCAGTGACAAGGAGTGCCACTTTTGTGGCTGAAGTGCTTGGTTTGTTTGGGCCACCACAAAACAAGCTACCAATAGTTTAGCTGTCTTAAGCAAACCAATGCTGTCAATGAACTCTACAGTGGAAAGTCATGCAGCAGTGGAAGCAGTTCTTGCCAGTGATAACAAGGAGGTCATTGTCATGCCTGGGCATAAGACAAAA
Organism: Mixophyes fleayi; assembly: GCF_038048845.1. Taxonomy (NCBI): domain Eukaryota; kingdom Metazoa; phylum Chordata; class Amphibia; order Anura; family Limnodynastidae; genus Mixophyes; species Mixophyes fleayi. The sequence continues at coordinate 53,857,376 of NC_134410.1, forward strand.
AATCTAACTTTTATGTGTGTAATTATATTCACCCAAATCCTGACAACAGTAGTCTAGTCATGTGTAGTGTTTGTAAAGCCATAGTCAGAAGAGGTAGGGACCTTAACTATCTAGGAAACTCATTCATGTTATGTGATTTGAATCGAGTTCATAGCAAGCTTTTGGGAAAATCAAAAACTTATGATAAAAAATAACAATAAGCAGGCCAGCATCAGCTACCTCCCTTCTCTCAGCTAGACCCCAGCACCTGCAATCTACATCCCCAACCAATTCATCATCAATATCCTCACTAGTGATCAGAGTTAGTGCTGCATCCAAGTTGTTAAGGCTATATGACTCCTCCCCTATCCAGGAATACTCAGAAGAATCCTTGAGCGTTAGGTCTATTGCTGCTGCTCCTGCTGCTGAGGGTGGATCTTCATCCCAGAAGCAGACCAAGAAGAAGGCTACTTGTAGTTTAAAATAACAATTGACTGTTAAACAATTTCAAGAGAAAGCAAGTATGACAGCTATCACCCAGTCGCACAGTGGATCACAGGCGTCATGGTGACTATTCTAGTATTAGATCTGCGTCCAATATCCACCTTTAATGCAGCAGGTTTTAGAGAGTTAATTGAGGTCCTGTGTCCACGTTACCAAATTCCATCTCAACACCATTTTATTAGTCAAGCAATTTCTCACCTGTACCAGAAAGTTACAAAAATAAAAATTATTAAGCTACAAAATGCCATTCTACCCATTGTACACTTAACCACAGATATGTGCACAAGCGGAACTGGGCAAAGTAAAGATTATATGACTGTGACAGCCCACTGGGTTGGTGAATCACCTTCAGCAGCAGGAACAGTAGCAGCATCTAACAAATAATGCCAGATCTTTCAGAGGCAGGCGACTCTGTGTATCACCGGCTTCACTAAGTGGCATACCGCTGACACCCTGTTCAAAAAATTAAGAGATGTCAATGCAAGATGACTTAGCCCACTTGGACTCATTATATGTCATTTCTGATAATGCCACCAATATTCTGAGTGCATTACAGCTGGGTGAATTCCATCACATTCCCTGTGTTGCTCATAAAATTAACTTTGTGGTACAGAGCTTTTTAAAAAATGACAGTGACATGCAGGACATGCTGTCTATTTTGGGACATTTTCAGCATTCTGCAACAGTATGTAGCAGCTGCAAGAATTTACGCTGCGACCTATTGATGCAAGAGGTAGTAACAAGGTGGAATTCCACCCTTTATATGCTTGTGAGGATGGAGGAACAGCAAAAAGTCATCCACGTTTACTCCACAAACCATGACATTGGGAAAGGAGGAGGAATGTTTTTTAGTCCAGCATGGTGGAGAATACTTTCCGTGTTGCGCAAGATGCTGAAACCATTCAAAGAAATCACCTGAAAAGGAAGTTCAGACACAGCTAGCTTGAGTCAAGTGATTCCCCTAATTAGACTTTTGGAAAAGCAGCTCAAGAAATTGAAAAATCACTAAATATTTCGGACTTGTAAATCAAGTACTTTTTTTGCTTTGCCAGGATCCAAGAGGTATCAATATCTTGAAATAGGATCACTACATTTTGGCAACTGTGTCTGATCCTAGGTTTAAGAGCTATGTCTTCTCTTTCTTTCTAACTGACCACGATCCTAAGAGATGCAATGAGCTCCTGATGAGCAAGTTGACAGCTCAAGCCATAAAATGAAGTATAACTTCCACGAGGAAGGTCTTTACTGGCAATTACATCAAAGTACAGAGACTTCTGTAATGATAGATGCAAGCGGAGATTAATTAATATTGTGTGAGGATGATATACACACTGATGGGGGTAAAGATGAGGCTGAGGATGAGGATGATGACAGTGTAGATTGTAGGTGCTGGGACCTAGCTGAAGGAAGGGAGCTAGCTGATGTTTGTCTGCTTGTTGTTATTTTTGGGTAGAATTGCATGTTGGCAATATTATGTTTATCTACAATAAACTTTCCCTGTATTAGAGAGGTGTGTTTTTTTCTTTAACATTGTAAAAACTTATTTTTTCAATTTCAGTTTCTCTGACTTAAACCCGCTATATCCTTAGGCATAGACTTTAGTAGATGACGTAGAAGGACTAGTATCATTATGACTTGTGCCATCAGCTGGTTGGTGCTCCTGCTCTTCTGTCGACTGATCATGATCCATATCATTGACACTGAACAATGGCCCTAGAGAGTGGAGAGTGACAAGAACACTGTTACCCATTCTGTTTCTGTGTGAGCTATAGCACTGTACAATTGCACTGGAGACTGGAGAGTTACAAGAATACTGCTACCTCTTCTGTTTCTGTGTGAGTAATGGCACAGAGCAAAGGCACTGGAGACTGGAGAGTGACAAGAACACTGCTATGCCTTCTGTTTCTGTGTGAGCTATGGCACTAAAGAATGGTGACAAGAATGCTGCTTCCCCTTCTATTTCTGTGTGAGCAATGGCACTGGAAACTGACAAGAATGCCTCTACCCCTCCTGTGTCTGACTGAGCAATTGGGTTGGATCTCCGGTGGAAGGAGGTACTTATGGAAATCAAAACTCGCGAGATCCAACGCGACAATGACGTTTGGGCTCTATTTTAGTTCCAAGGAAGTGGGAAAGTACTGAGCCAGTTCACTTGAAACTCAGATGTAGGATGTTCGGGGGGGTTGGTTTTTAGAAAACCGAGCCTGAGCATCCCTAAATAAAAAACATATACCAATAAAAACATTTATAGTTAAATTTTATTTTCTTGTTATGCAATTAAAAATGAATCATTAGAAAAATAGATATAAAAAGACTTTGTATCTATGTTTTATTTGTTCATAAGCAAATTTGCACTAATGTGATAAATATGTTCTATTTTTTTATATTATGCAATATCATGCATTTAAACCTTGCAACAGTACAGATTGATGTGGTAATGTATCATACAAAGGGTTAGTATGATAATTATGTCATGAAATATGAGTGCATAAAGTAATACGGTGAATGATGGTAATGAAGGAATTGAACGCCTGTGTATTCTTTTTTTAATCAGTAATACAAATGCATGTAGTGCACAGAGGAACGTCTGATTGTGAATCAGAGAGAGGAGCAAATAAAAATAGACTAATATGTACAAACAATTTTGCTTCACATATGTGAGTTTTTCCCGTATTCATCAAGGAACTTTTTGTCTGCATACGTTTGACCTTGAATATGGACGTGCATATGCCCGATGTACGTGCGTTAAAAAAACCCCACACAATATGTGCGTTTTGAGTGCCTTAATGAGGTAGGCCTCAAATGTGTGACCACTTTTATGCATAACAGAGGTAATTTTTTCGTGTGGGGCCAAGTGTATTCAGTGTTTAGAGGTCGTGGCTCAGGTTTGAGAGCTTTACATGCATTGAAATCCATCAGGATAATCCATATTTGATGCTCCAGTACTAAGCAATCAACAATGTTAATGATTTCTTTCAAAAATATCTTCCCATCTCCGGAGCCGATATAGATCAGGAGGACTCTAAACTATAACCTGTAGAACCCAGTAATACAATTAAATGAGTTTGAATTGAAAATTCTTACTTAGTTGATCCTAATCTTAAGTGATGTTTTTAAAGCAAATCTGTATTTATCTGTCAACTCTTTGGAAGTGGGAGTGAACAGGAGGGCAATGGATTTATAGGGAAATGGGTGACAGGAGGTTTTTAGCTTGCCCATCTTCCCTGGTGGTTTTTATTTTAAATGTCAATGGATTGATGGAAGGAAAACAGTGATGGATCTACAACATTAAAATAAACTTCAGGAGCATATTGCCTCCTTCAATCTTGCTTATTTAACTTATTGCAAATAACCTCTTCATCACTGCCAGAACACCAACACCAAGGTCACTTGAAGAAGATCCTACGCTTTATTGAATTCATTTTTACAAGCTTATGATTTAACTTAACTTATAAAGCAAAATTGAAACTGTCATATTAGCTGTCAGTTTTTACTTTGTAACATGCTTTCTTGAAATACTGCTTATCTCTCAGAAATACAGAACTTGTGCATTTTCTAACATGTGTATTAACATTTATGGATTTGTCATTTCTGTAGTTATGTCCTATGAGAAATTGCCTCCTTAGATGATGACCGACAGCACTGCCTTGTAGTCATTACTTCATATGAGTATGAATTAATATCTTACTGATATCTTACTTATATTTTAGTATGTTTTTATTTATATTGATTAAAATGTTGCTTTCAAATCAAATTGTTGTCTCTATGGTCAACTTGTTTCGAGAGGTAAAATACGTACACACTTCGGCACAACAGATCCTCAATTGCACCTATTACATTGTGAGGATACCGGGTTTATCTGGCCCAACTCTACCCACTTCACGCTGGCTGGCCACCCAGGGGTGCCTTATTGTTCCAGGGAAGCCACCCAGTACCTTCTAGGGTTCTCATAGTCACTCAAGCAAATGCAGTTAGAAAAGTACAAAAATACATTTATAGGAATAAAAACAACTGCTAGAATATTATATAGATGTGTAGCAAACAAAATATTTTAAAAAATTATTAATGCGGTACAGTGTTAGCCAGAAAAATCTATGTGATGTTAAATACTTTTGTGTCAAAAAAGACAAAAGTATAATAGGAGTGATACCTTTATTGGCTAACCAAAAAAATATTTATTATATTTGCTAGCTTTCAGAGTACAGAGGCCCCTTCATCAGGCAACTCTATAGATGAATGACTAAGAAACAGGCACAACATTTAAGAGCTCTTACATCTAGAAATTTGTATGGGGGGGAGCGTAATATATCATTAAGATAAGCTGAAGTAGTAAAACTGAGGTTTTCGTTATGGATGGAAGGTAAAAGTCCTATGAGATCAGAGATCTAGGGGTAAATGTATCAATGCCCGGATTCTTCAACTCCGGCGAGATCGGCGTCTTCAGCGCTTAAATTTAAAGCGGTGCTGCCTTGTAAAGGGAAACTTCCCTTTACAAGGCAGCACCGCTTTAAATTTAAGCGCTGAAGACGCCGATCTCGCCGGAGTTGAAGAATCCGGGCATTGATACATTTACCCCCTAGAGTCACTTTGCTGTGGGGTACTTTGCAGTGGGGTGTAAAGTGTGTCCAAGTAGTGGATCATAAATCCAGATGTTAGATTGAGCCCTTGTGTCAATGACTGGAACGTTCTTAACAGCTTAAATTCACAGATTTTTCTCTCCCTGTCATTTTTGAAAAGACCTTTCAGTATTAGGACTTTTAAATCTGTCATAGTGTGTCCTGGTCCAGAGAAGTGTTTACCCACTGGGTGTCCAGACTTTTCTTTATTGTGTGTCTGTGTAGATTCATCCTGGATTGTAGTTTCTGCTTGGTCTCTCCAATGTAAATTCCCTCATTCCCACATTGGAGAATGTACATGAGAATGTGTCAGTGATTTTATATAGTCCTGTTGTGTGTTGGGTATGTGGACTGTGTTTGTTGTTAGAACATGGGTGCAGGTTTTGCATTTTTTGCTTTGCAAGGGAAGGTGCAGTCTCTGATGGTGATGAGAGGGCACTTCTAACGAGAAAATTTCTTAAATTTGGAGGCTGTTTGTATGAAAGGAGAGATAAATCTGGGAATATTTCCTTAAGTCTATTGTCTTTTGAAATATGGGTTGAAGGTCAGCAGCAATTTTCCCCAAGATGGTCATGTGGGGATTGTAAGTGACCACTAGGGGCACTCTGCTGTTAACCTCCTTCTGTTTGTAATACTGGAGGCTACTCCTTGGGATCCTTGTGGCCCTGTGGATCTGTTCATCTATAACTATTGGATGGTATCCTTCTTGTAGGAATGTATTTCTCAGTGATAGCAGGTGTTGTTTTCTGTCTTCATTGTCTGAACAAATCTGAATGTATCTCAGAGGTTGGCTGTAAATGATGGACTTCTTTATATGTCTTGGGTGAAAGCTGTTCCATCTCAAATATGCTGGGAGACCTGTAGGTTTATGATAGACTGATGTTTGTATAGTATTGTTTTTATTGTATAGCGTCATGTCCGGGAAATGCATCTGAGATCGTGAGTAGTTAAGAGTTAGTCTAATTGTAGGGTGAAATTTGTTCAAGTTTTTATGGAAAGTCAGCAGCTCATCTTCAGAGCCAGTTCAGATAGTAGCAAATCATCAATATAACAGAAGTATGCTAGATGTTTCATTGTGCAAGTTGATAAGAATTCCTCCTCCAGTTTAGCCATGAAAAGATTAGAATACTTACTACCCATGGCACTTTCCATACACTGCAGGTATATGTCTTTTCCCCCAAAAAATAATTATGATTGAGTACGAACCTGATCAGCTGCAGGGTAGGCTCACATCACTTGAAAAAATGAGTGGTTTTGTGGGATAGAATGTAAGTCTTCTGGATAAAACACTCTTTTCCACTGTGCTTGGCTCAAATTGTGAGAGGTTCACAACAGATGATGATGTGTCCAAATTGTCATGTGAATTTTGCTTTTTGTCTGGCACATTGAGACCAGCTTTTATCCTTAGTCTTATGATCCTTATGATCTATAGCAAAGTTTTTGTGAGAAGTGAGTATTGTAGATGTGTTGAGTTGGATTACCGATCATAAGGGCTCCAACTCCAGACACCTACAATACTCACTTCTCACAAAAACTTTGCTACAGATCATCTGAACAACTGCAAAATCACCTTATTGGACTTTTCTATAATAAGAGAACTATCCAAGATAAGATTAATTTTCTAAATAACACATTACAGGGACCTGTGTCATATCCAACCAAGAAAGTACTACGTGATTTATTTTATAAATTACATCACCTAATCACCAATAAGAAAAAGAGACTCAACAGACTAAGGATGAAAGCGGGTCTCAATGTGTCAGACAAAAGTCAAAATTCACAAAACAATTTGGATGCATCGTCCTCTACTGTGAATCTCTCAAAATATGAGCCAAGAACAGTGGAATAGAGTGTTTTATCCAGAGGACTTACATTCTGTCCCATAAAACCACTTGACCTGGCTCATTTTTGCACTGATATGGAAGAATTCTTCCGAAGATTGCGGCTAAAGGAATTTATTTATGACAAAACAGATGTCACATTACAAACTGATATGCAACAAGAAAATCCTAGAAAGAAAAAGAGGACAAACTGAACCCCACAGCCGGAACACAACCAAACTATCGATCACTATATAGACTGTTTCAGAATAAAGTTAAATCTGAGATTTTGGACAAACACCACAAGGTGGCACACAATGTCAATGTGGAGGAGAGGAATGCTATAAAATCATTAAAATCTAAGAACAAAATCATCATTAAACTAACAGATAAAAGAGGAGCTGTAGTAATTATGAACAGATCAGATTACAATCAGGAAGCATTCAGAAAAAAATACTACACTCTGATTATGGAAGACCACACCATACAAAACACAGAAGAACTTAAAAGGATCATAAATGGTTTTAACCCTGTATCATCCTCTCTACTGGACCTTATACTGGACCATCCCAAAATGGGTACCTTCTACAAGTTACCTAAAATACATAAAGAAGACAATCCAGGGAGACCAATAATTTCTGGTACTGGGACTTTCAACATCATCATCATCATCATTTATTTATATAGCTCCAACATATTCCGTAGCACTTTACAATTGGGGACAAACACAGTAAACTAATAAACAAACTGGGTAAAACAGACAAAGAGGTGAGAAGGCCCTGCTCGAAAGCTTACAATCTATGGGACAATGGGAATTTGATACATGAGGTTAAATCTACATTTGCATTTCGGCCCAGCCAGACTGCAAAGGTAAAAGTGACTCATAAGCTAAATGATCATGTTACACAACAATGTTGGTCAGGGGGTAGTTGTCTTGTGTGACATTGTTGGTAATAGGGTAATGTAGTGAGGTTAAGTGGATGGTTGATGAATATTATAAGCTTGTCTGAAGAGGTGGGTTATCAGAGAATGCTTGAAAGTTTGTAGAGCAGAGGATAAAGAATGTTCTAAAACCCTTGGTGAGACGAACACACAGCTAGATCGAGGATACCACGGATATTCTCTGCAAACTTTCAGCCTTGGGTCCACTACCAGAAGGCTCAATACTGGCAACTATGGATGTGTAATCTCTGTACTCTAACATACCCCAGAAGGATGGCAAAGCCACATACCAACACTACCTTCAAAAAAACAGTCTAGCCACGGTGCTGACCGTACAGCTGATCAGGTTCGTACTCAATCATAATTACTTTTCTTTTGGGAAAGACATATACCTGCAGTGTATGGGAAGTGCCATGGGTAGTAAGATGTCACCTCAGTATGCTTATCTTTCAATGGTTAAACTAGAGAAGGGATCCATATCAACTTGCACAATGAAACCTCTAGAATACTTCCATTATATTGATGATTTGCTACTAATTTGGACTTGCTCTGAAGATGAGTTGCTGGCTTTCCATAAAAACTTCAACAAATTTCACCCAACCATTAGACTCACTCTTAACTACTCACAATCTCAGATGCATTTCCTGGACATGACCCTATACAATAAAAACAATACTATACAAACATCAGTCTATCATAAACCTACAGGTCTCCCAGCATATTTGAGATGGAACAGCTGTCACTCACCGGACTGTGAGTGCTACTCCTTGTGTGTTTAGGAACCGTGGCCGCCCTGAGGGTCTGCGCATGTGCAGTCCTTTCAAGCCTTCAGTATCTGTTGCTTTTCATTAATTGGCTGATCAGGCAACACTCCCTATTTAAAGCACCTGAGGTCAATACCTCGTTGCCTGATCTTGGAGTCTCATTCCCATGAGCCTCTGAAGGTGTTCCTATGTTTCCTCGTGTATTCAGCTCCTGCTGATTCCTGTTATGTCATTGTGGTTTCCAGACCACTTCTACTCTCGTGTGTTCCTCGTGTCTACAACAGCTGATTCCTATCCGCTGCCTCCGTTGTTTCTACAGAGTTCCTACTCACTTCAACTCTCCTGTGTTCATCGTGTCTACAACAGCTGATTCCTATCCGCTGCCTCCGTTGCTTCTACAGAGTTCCTACTCACTTCAACTCTCCTGTGTTCATCGTGTCTACAACAGCTGATTCCTATCCGCTGCCTCCGTGGTGTTTACAGAGTTCCTGCTCACCTCTACTCCCCGGTGTTCATCGTGTCTGCAGCCAGCTGATTCCTATCCGCTGCCTCCATTGTTTCTACAGAGTTCCAGCTCATCTCAACTCTCCTGTGTTCATCGGGTCAGCGCTCCGCTGCTACCATCTCTGCTACTGGAGTTCAGACCGCCTCAACTCTCCCGTGTTCTTCATGTTCCAGGTCCTTTACTACTGCTTCCAGAGTATTGCCTTGTTCGTGCTGATTTACCTGCCGTGCGCTGCACCAACTTGATTACCGCTTCCACCTTCCAGTGGTCTCTCCTCCTGCCGGCCTTCAGCCATTCAGGTATCCCTGCACATCTCGCTGACAGCCTGCTCTCCTGAACCGCGGTATGCATATTTCTCATTGACTTTGTTCCTGTATTGCATATCTTGCTGGACTGAGTTGTGTTCTCCTCCGGAGTCCTTTATCCACTGAGACTGTCGCTACCATTGACTGTGTTTCCCATTTGCCTGGATTGTTATTGTGACTTTGTATACTTTAGCAGTGCTGCTCTGTTATCATTGTATTGTGATATCATCGTGGGATCAAGTCCTGTGTGCCCGTGTATACTCTGCATAGCATTCATCTCCTCGTGCTCTCCTCACATATATATTTCAGTGGTACAACTTGCTATATGCTAACCACTGATTCCTGTTCCCTGTGTTACCAGTTTCCAGTATCCTCTCACATAGCAGTGGTACAACTTGCTATCCGCAGACCACTGACTACCCCGTTATCTACCTCCACCTGGATTCCATTCCTTCACCTAGACAGCGGTACAACTTGCTATACGCAGACCGCTGACTTTCACTGCCTCCTCGTTACCTCTGGACATTCCTTCTCACTATAGCAGTGGTACAACTTGCTACTCGCAGACCACTGACTACCCTCACGTTTCCTTGTCCATCTAGTTCCTCATGTACAGTTATACTCATTACCAATGCTGCTAGTCATAGACTTTTCCTGAGCATTCTCTCACCATCTACTGTTCCTCCGGTTCCGTTGTCACCCTGCTACCAGAGTATCTATTACCACCTATATTACTCTGGTAAGTTACCATCTGGTGATTTCCTGGGTAAAGACTCCTAGTGCCCGTGACAGTAAGATCAGGCCATGACAGACCCAGATGCGGAACCTACAGCTAAAGAGATGCTGCAGCATCTGGTTACCCGAGTGGAACAACAGGATGCTCACCAACAACTGTTGCTGCAATGTTACCAGGCGTTAGCCTCCCAAGGAACGTCTGTGCAGAATATTACAGCTACTATTGATGCTCCTGTGCCTTCCTCCGTTTCCCCAGTGCCATCCCAGGTGTCTACGGCTTCCACGCTTCACCTGCCTACTCCGTCAAAATATGATGGAGACCCCAAAACATGCAGGGGTTTTCTAAACCAATGCTCAGTTCATTTTGAGCTTCAACCTCAAAATTTTTCTACTCATCGTTCCAGAGTGGCCTATCTCATTTCCTTGTTTTCCGGACAAGCTCTTGCACGGGCTTCCCCTCTGTGGGAAATAAATGATCCATTGTTACAGGATAGTGCCAAATTTATTTCCACATTCCGAAGTGTATTTGATGAACCAGGTCGTGTTATTTCCGCTGCATCCAGCATCCTCCGTCTACGTCAGGGTTCTCGTACAGTAGGCCAGTACGTCATTCAATTTAGGATATTAGCCTCTGAATTTCAGTGGAACACTGAAGCGTTAATTGCCGCCTTCTGGCAGGGGCTTTCTGATAAAATTAAAGATGCACTGACTACTCAAGAATTACCTACTTCCTTAGAAGATTTGATTTCTCTTTGCCATCGTGTAGACATGAGATTTCGTGAAAGAGAGTCTGAAAAAACAACTTCAGTTAAAGCACCTCTTCGCTCTAGTCCTCAACTTCGCTCAGCTTCATCTCCGGTGATACCTATGGAGATAAGTCGCTCCAAATTAACTTCAAAGGGGAGGGACCGAAGAGTAAAAAATAGACTTTGTATCTATTGTGCTGACTCCACACATCTGCTCAATTCATGCCCTAAAAAATCGGGAAATGCCAGGCCCTAACTAGTTGTGGAGAGGTGAAGTTAGGGTCCCTGGAGTCCTCTCCATGTTCCACGAAATTAAAAGTCTGTGCTTTTGATGTTATAGTTTCCTTTGCTACCAAATCCTTTAAGTCCCAAGCACTTATCGACTCTGGAGCTGCGGGAAACTTTATTTCTGAATCCCTCGTGAATCAATGGTCTCTACCAGTGATTACCTTGAAGACACCTATTACTGTGACTGCTATTGATGGATTACGCATTATTAATGGTCTCATCACCCAGAGTACGTCTCCAGTAACCCTTCAAATTGGTGTATTACACAAAGAAGAGATTTCATTTTTAATTCTTCCTGTTACTACAAGTCCGATTGTATTAGGCCTTCCATGGCTTCAACGTCACTCTCCCCAGATTAACTGGCACACTCCTCAAGTTACGTCTTGGGGAGTTGAATGTCATCATCGTTGTCTCTCTCAAGTTGTTCCTCTTAAAATACAGCAATCCTCCATTTCACCTTCCTCACCGGGACTTCCTCCTCAGTATGCTTCATTTTCCGATGTATTTGATAAAACTCAGTCTGAACGTCTTCCTCCTCATCGTTCGTGGGACTATCCGATTGACCTTCAACCTGGCAAGACTCCTGCCAGGGGTCGTGTGTATCCACTTTCTTTACCTGAAACTCAAGCTACATCTGAATACATTCAAGAGAATCTCCAGCGAGGATTTATTCGACCTTCTACCTCTCCCGCTGGAGCCGGGTTTTTCTTTGTAAAAAAGAAGGATGGATCATTACGCCCTTGCATTGATTTCCGTGGACTTAATGCCATAACTATCAAAAATCGGTATCCCATTCCACTTATTACTGAGTTATTTGATCGTATTAAGGGAGCTCGGATCTTTACCAAGTTGGATCTTCGTGGTGCCTACAATTTAATTAGAATCAGGTCCGGTGACGAATGGAAAACAGCTTTCAACACCAGAGATGGGCATTATGAATATTTAGTAATGCCCTTCGGCTTATGTAATGCCCCCGCTGTTTTCCAGGGTTTCGTTAATGAGATCTTTCGGGACTTGTTATATGTTTGTGTCGTCGTCTATCTGGACGACATATTGATCTTTTCGCAGGACCTGCCTTCTCATTATCAACATGTGGCAGAGGTCCTTTCCAGACTCCGGAAAAATTCACTATTCTGCAAATTAGAAAAGTGTTCATTCGAGTTACCCCAGATTCCATTTCTGGGATATATTGTCTCCGGAGTTGGCCTACAAATGGATCCAGAAAAGGTGAATGCTGTGTTACATTGGCCTCAGCCAACTACTCTTCGTGCAATTCAGCGTTTTTTAGGTTTTGCCAATTACTATAGACGCTTCATTCAAGATTTCTCCTCGATTGCATCTCCTATTGTGGCCCTAACTCGTAAAAGGGGCCAATACTAAGCAATGGTCCTCCGAGGCCCTTCAAGCTTTCCAGTGCCTTAAAGAGTCCTTCTCCTCTGCTCCTATTCTTCGACAGCCTGATGTGACGCTTCCTTTCTTCCTAGAGGTAGATGCCTCTAATGTTGGTTTAGGAGCCATTCTCTCCCAAAGATCGGAGTAACAAAAATTCCATCCTTGTGCCTTTTACTCTCGGGGTCTTCTACCTGCGGAGAAGAATTACACCATCGGGGACAAGGAGTTGCTGGCTATTAAAGTAGCATTAGAGGAATGGAGATACTTGTTAGAGGGAGCTCGTCATCCTGTGACAATTTTTACTGATCATAAGAATTTGTCATATTTACAGTCTGCTCAATGTTTGAATCCTCGTCAAGCAAGATGGTCTCTTTTCTTTTCTCGTTTTGAATTAATCATAACCTTCAAACCTGCTGCAAAGAATAAAAAAGCAGATGCTCTATCTCGAGCTTTCGTGACGTCCTCAGACGTTGAAGATGGTCCCAACCACTCTATATTAGACCCCAAATGTGTTTCTCTGGCTGCTTCTTCTACTAAAGTGCTACCATTTGGGAAAACCCTCGTGCCTCCTGCTCTTAGGAAGAAAATCCTTTCGTGGTTTCACTCTTCTCGTTTTTCTGGACACTCTGGTGAACGCAAGACCTTTGAAATTCTTTCCCGAAGTTATTGGTGGCCTTCTATGAGGAGAGGTGTCAAAGATTTTGTGGCTGCATGTGATTTGTGTTCCCAGTTCAAGACTCCCCGCAGAACTCCAGTGGGTTTGCTTCAACCACTTCCCATTCCGTCCAAGCCGTGGACCCATATTAGTATGGACTTTGTTATTGATCTTCCTCCTAGTAAAAACTGCAATACTATTTGGGTAGTGGTGGACAGATTTTCGAAGATGGCGCATTTCGTTCCCTTGACTGGTTTGCCTTCTTCTTCTACTCTGGCTGAGTATTTCATCAGAGAAATCTTCCGTATTCATGGATGTCCGCCCGAGATTGTTTCAGATAGAGATGTACAATTCGTTTCCAGATTCTGGCGGGCCCTCTGTAAGACCTTGGGCATACGATTATCACTCTCATCCTCCTACCATCCTCAATCAAACGGTCCAACCGAAAGAGTCAATCAAGATCTTGAGACTTTTATAAGGATGCTCTCTTCAGCCAACCAGGACAACTGGGTAGAGTTGCTTCCATGGGCTTAATTCGCTCATAACAACATGTACCATGAGTCATCTTCTAAAACTCCATTCTTTGTGGTTTACGGTCACCATCCGTCTTTTCCAGAATTTCCTGCCCTCCCTCCCACCCAAGTTCCTGCTGTAGAGACTATTTGCCAAAACTTCAAAAATATTTGGTCGCAGGTCAAAACCTGTTTAAAGAAGACTTCTGCCAGATATAAGTCTTTTGCAGATAAAAAGAGGCGGACTATTCCATCACTGAAAATCGGAGATCGTGTTTGGTCATCAACCAAGAATATTCGTTTGAAGGTCCCATCTATGAAGTTCGCTCCTCGTTTTATTGGTCCATATAGGATCATTCAAGTGATAAATCCAGTGTGTTTCAAACTTCTACTTCCTAAGAACCTTCGTATTTCCAATGCCTTCCATGTGTCTTTGCTCAAACCTCTTATCATCAACCGTTTCTCGGTCCCTCCTTCAGCACCTCGGCCAGTTCAGATTCATCAAGAGGAGGACTTTGAGATTACTCATGTATTGGATGCAAAAATTTCGCGAGAAGTTCTTCGTTTCCTCGTTCATTGGAAGGGCTTTGGTCCTGAGGAGCGTTCATGGATCAAAGCAGAAGATCTCAACGCTCCAACTCTTCTTAAGAAGTTCTATTCCAAGTTTCCGGACAAACCACCCGGTTCCAGGTGTTCTGTGCCCACCTTTAAAAGGGGGGGTACTGTCACTCACCGGACTGTGAGTGCTACTCCTTGTGTGTTTAGGAACCGTGGCCGTCCGCCATCCTGAGGGTCTGCGCATGTGCAGCCCTTTCAAGCCTTCAGTATCTGTTGCTTTTCATTAATTGGCTGATCAGGCAACACTCCCTATTTAAAGCACCTGAGGTCAATACCTCGTTGCCTGATCTTGGAGTCTCATTCCCATGAGCCTCTGAAGGTGTTCCTGTGTTTCCTCGTGTATTCAGCTCCTGCTGATTCCTGTTATGTCATTGTGGTTTCCAGACCACTTCAACTCTCCTGTGTTCCTCGTGTCTACAACAGCTGATTCCTATCCACTGCCTCCGTTGTTTCTACAGAGTTCCTACTCACTTCAACTCTCCTGTGTTCACCGTGTCTACAACAGCTGATTCCTATCTGCTGCCTCCGTTGTTTCTACAGAGTTCCTACTCACTTCAACTCTCCTGTGTTCATCGTGTCTACAACAGCTGATTCCTATCCGCTGCCTCTGTTGCTTCTACAGAGTTCCTACTCACTTCAACTCTCCTGTGTTCATCGTGTCTACAACAGCTGATTCCTATCCGCTGCCTCCGTTGTTTCTACAGAGTTCCTACTCACTTCAACTCTCCTGTGTTCATCGTGTCTACAACAGCTGATTCCTATCCGCTGCCTCCGTTGCTTCTACAGAGTTCCTACTCACTTCAACTCTCCTGTGTTCATCGTGTCTACAACAGCTGATTCCTATCCACTGCCTCCGTGGTGTTTACAGAGTTCCTGCTCACCTCTACTCCCCGGTGTTCATCGTGTCTGCAGCCAGCTGATTCCTATCCGCTGCCTCCATTGTTTCTACAGAGTTCCAGCTCATCTCAACTCTCCTGTGTTCATCGGGTCAGCGCTCCGCTGCTACCATCTCTGCTACTGGAGTTCAGACCGCCTCAACTCTCCCGTGTTCTTCATGTTCCAGGTCCTTTACTACTGCTTCCAGAGTATTGCCTTGTTCGTGCTGATTTACCTGCCGTGCGCTGCACCAACTTGATTACCGCTTCCACCTTCCAGTGGTCTCTCCTCCTGCCGGCCTTCAGCCGTTCAGGTATCCCTGCACATCTCGCTGACAGCCTGCTCTCCTGAACCGCGGTATGCATATTTCTCATTGACTTTGTTCCTGTATTGCATATCTTGCTGGACTGAGTTGTGTTCTCCTCCGGAGTCCTTTATCCACTGAGACTGTCGCTACCATTGACTGTGTTTCCCATTTGCCTGGATTGTTATTGTGACTTTGTATACTTTAGCAGTGCTGCTCTGTTATCATTGTATTGTGATATCATCGTGGGATCAAGTCCTGTGTGCCCGTGTATACTCTGCATAGCATTCATCTCCTCGTGCTCTCCTCACATATATATTTCAGTGATACAACTTGCTATATGCTAACCACTGATTCCTGTTCCCTGTGTTACCAGTTTCCAGTATCCTCTCACATAGCAGTGGTACAACTTGCTATCTGCAGACCACTGACTACCCCGTTATCTACCTCCACCTAGATTCCATTCCTTCACCTAGACAGCGGTACAACTTGCTATACACAGACCGCTGACTTTCACTGCCTCCTCGTTACCTCTGGACATTCCTTCTCACTATAGCAGTGGTAAAACTTGCTACTCGCAGACACTGACTACCCTCACGTTTCCTTGTCCATCTAGTTCCTCATGTACAGTTATACTCATTACCAATGCTGCTAGTCATAGACTTTTCCTGAGCATTCTCTCACCATCTGCTGTTCCTCCGGTTCCGTTGTCACCCTGCTACCAGAGTATCTATTACCACCTATATTACTCTGGTAAGTTACCATCTGGTGATTTCCTGGGTAAAGACTCCTAGTGCCCGTGACAACAGCTTTCCTCCAAGACACATAGAAAAGTCCATCATTTACAGCCA
The DNA here is from genome assembly GCF_038048845.1 of Mixophyes fleayi. Classification (NCBI taxonomy): domain Eukaryota; kingdom Metazoa; phylum Chordata; class Amphibia; order Anura; family Limnodynastidae; genus Mixophyes; species Mixophyes fleayi. The sequence continues at coordinate 53,873,788 of NC_134410.1, forward strand.
AGCTCTGAGATACATTCAGATTTGTTCAGACAGTGAAGACAGAAAACAACACCTGTTATCACTGAGAAATACATTCCTACAACAAGGATACCATCCAATAGTTATAGATGAACATATCCACAGGGCCACAAGGATCCCAAGGAGTAGCCTCCTGTATTACAAACAGAAGAAGGCAGGGTGCCCTAGTGGTCACTTACAATCCCCACATGAACATCTTGGGGAAAATTGCTGCTGACCTTCAACCCATATTTCAGAAAGACAATAGACTCCTCTCCTTTCATACAAACAGCCTCCAAATTTAAGAAATCTTTTCGTATGAAGTTCCCTCTCATCATCATCAGAGACTGGCACCTTCCCTTGATAAAATAAAAAATGCAAAACCTGCAACCATGTCCTTCTAACAAACACAGTCCACATACCCAACACACAACGGGACTATAAAATCACTGACACATTCTCATGTACATACTCCAATGTGGTGTACATGATACAGTGTACAAGGAACCCTGAGGGAATTTACATTAGAGAGACCAAGCAGAAACTACAATCCAGGATGAATCTACACAGACACACAATAAAGAAAAGTCTGGACACTCAGTGGGTAAACACTTCTCTGGACCAGGACACAGTATATCAGATTTAAAAGTCCTAATACTGAAAGGTCTTTTTAAAAATGACAGGGAGAGAAAATTCTGGAAATATAAGCTGATAAGAACATTCCAGTCATTGACACAAGGGCTTAATCTAACAACTGGATTATGATCCACTACTTGGACACACTTCACACCCCACAGCAAAGTGACTCCAGATCTCTGAACTCATAGGACATTTACCTTCCATCTGTAACGAAAACCTCAGTTTTCCTACTTTAGCTTATCTTAATGATATATTCTTAATGTAACAACTCTTAAATGTTGTGCCTTTTTCTTAGTCAATAATTGTTAAAGTTGCCTGTTCAAGGGGCCTCTGTGCTCTGAAAGCTAGCAAATATAATATTTTTTTGGTTAGCCAATAAAGGTATCACTCCTATAATACTTTTTTCTTTTTTGACATGAAAGTATCTAACATAACATATAATATTATATACAAACAGTAAATAACTGCACGGCAGGTTAACCACATTATATGTCCCTTACCCCATTATCTTAAGGAGGTACCGTGACCTGGCTGCCCTGAATTGCAGAATCCAAAACCCATGGATTTCTCTCAGCTGTATATGTAGTCCACTGGTAGAGAATGACAACTCAAGACCAGCCACCTTGAACCTTTCAGGAATGACTCCTCAGAATGAACATCCCATAAAACTCTCTCACCTCCCCTGGAGTGGCTCCTTATATCAAAGGTCAAATTTTCACATTGTTTTCCTCTCCCTGGGCAAACCCCTGGCTCTCTCCTTCTTGAACATTGGTGGGTGGTGGGCTAGGGGGTTGGAGAATGAGTGAAGAGGAGCTGTAATTCCAGAATGGCTTCCCTGCTGGGTTCCAGACAATTGTCTGGACTAGTCCTGTGGTGAAAAATGGATACTAATTGGCCTTCCCAACCTGTAGATTTAGGACAGCACTTAGCCCCTCCTGAAATTAACCCCTTACACTACTTTGTGATCTCACAGGGTCCCTAGTTGTTCCATGCTTCCTCTAGAGAAAGGAGTGGGAGAATGAATGTTGCTACAGTCCTACCCGATCTTTACCCATATCCTACCTGGCTTCAATTTGAGAACAATGCATAACAGCATCACTGCAATAACAACAAAAACATTTTTACAATGGGTAACCTGGAATGAAGATATCACTTATATAGGCATGGCTACAATCTCCACTTATCCACATGTAATTAGACACTGCAAGGCTATAAAAAGTACATGTTGTTATACTTCACATTTTGTGAGAAACGAGGGACAGGCTGGGTAAGGTGTTATCAAACTCGCTTTGTCACATACATTATCAAAATCTCTATTGGGAAAAGTCAAAAAGGACGTTTGTTAAGGAGAATCAGAGCTAGAGTACTTGTTTCCAGTGCCATATCAATATTGCAAATTCTGGTGAAGAACAATATATTTTAGATAATGTGACAAAATGATGTCCTACTGGACTGAGAACTTTTTATTTTTCACCCATTTCTCACAGTTTAATGTACTTTTTAATCCTTGGCCCCGACTAATTATGTACACCAGAACATCTGTTTATTTTGTATATTGTTAATTCATGTTGTTAGGTATAGTTAGTTCTTGCTATTACCTGCAATATTGTATGTATTAGAAATATAAAGAATATTGCCATAGTGTATTAAAATAACAGGACACTAGAAGTAATTTTGCTTGTGTTTGCTAAGGTAATTGCCATTTGTTCTCAAATCGCCATTGTTATGAGGTGTAGCTTAGATATTGGCTGTAATCATAACAATGTCTGAGCGACTGTTAAAATAGCTATCTGGCAGCCCAATTTAATTAACTAGGTCAACAAGCAATCTGAGAGATAATTAGGTTAGAACTTATCAATAATATGCAATGTGCCTGCCTCCACAGTACTATACTGAATAAACCAGCATTGGGAAATGCATTAATATGTATCAGTATAAGTGCTATTGTATCAAAATGTATTACAGACTCAGATTGTGTAATGCTGCAGATACAATGTGTCAAATGTCTTAATGTTTAACACAAGTATGAAGTGTCATTCCCGGATGTAATATTGTACCCCTTTGTTAAGTGTATCCAGGGAAATAGATAATTCAGTCAATCTGTTCCATTGTATAATCAAGGTAACAGAGATTTCTTCTCTGGTCATTGTTCCATGCCAACAGTGCTGAGGGTAGAAAGTGGGAGAGTGCAGGCAGTGTGGTGAGTAGGTAGAGAATAGGGCTAGGAAAAAGGTAGATGTGTGGGATAGTAGCAGGCAAGTGTTTTCAAGAAATATGACTTGAAACTACTTTTATCACCATAGCCAGCAATCCACAAACACACCACAACACCAGCACAGACAGCTCTAATCATCTACTGATGTCCTTCAAGTTTGTGAAATCATTAGCATTCTGGGAGCTCATGCAGTGTGTGGAGTTTAGGTGAAAGATTTCCAGTAAATGCTATATTTCATAAAAAACCTTTCTACAGTGTTGCAAAGAAATAGTATATCTTGTTGACCAAAGACAGTCTACATTGCCAGAAAATCCTCTAAACACTAATGTGTGGAGTAATGGGTATAGTGATGACAGCAACTAGCCACTGATTAAGTACACCGAATTGTAAAGGGCAAAAACGAAAGTGGTCAGTTGTGTTCAAGGGAACAGCAGCAACAACAGTAGCCCCAAGTCATTATCATCTTCCTCAAGAAATCTTCAATATAATCAGACAAGGGGGTAAATTTACTAAACTGCGGGTTTGAAAAATAGGAGATGTTGCCTATAGCAACCAATCAGATTCTAGCTGTCATTTTGTAGAATGCACTAAATAAATGAAAGCTAGAATCTGATTGGTTGCTATAGGCAACATCTCCACTTTTCCAAACCCGCAGTTTAATAAATCTAGCCCAAGGTATCTTTTTCAGATTGTTAAATTTTGGCTAAACAGAGCCACACTTAAGTTTGTATAGTTATAATTATACACACATTCTGTTTTTATCCATATTTATATAAATACATCTGTTTATCCTTCCTCCTTCCATATCCTAAAGGCAGTGTTTGCTCCAGTGTCACTGGAGTTAACTCTTAACATAATGTTACTTATACAAAGAAGATTCATTATGGACAATCTAAAACTACAGTCATAGCCAAAAGTTTTGAGAATGACACAGATATTATTTTTCACAAAGTCTGCTGCCTCAGTTTTTAAGATGGCATTTTGTATATACTCTAGGATGTCATAAATTGAAATTAATTTCAAAGTCCCTCTTTGCATGACAATAAACTTTATGACAAAAACAACATTTCCACTGCATTTCAGCCCTGCCATAAAAGGACCAGCTGACATCAGGTCAGTGATTCTCTCATTAACACAGAGGAGAGTGTTGAAGACAAGGCTGGAGATCAGTCTGTCATGCTGATTGAGGTAGAATAACAGACTAGAAGCTTTAAAAGTAGGGTGGGGCTTGAAATAATTTTTCTCCCTCTGTCAACCATGGTTATCTGCAAGGAAACATATGCAGTCATCATTGCTTTGCACAAAAAAGGCTTCACAGGCAAGGATATTGCTGCTAGTAAGATTGCACCTAAATCAACATTTATTGGATCATCATGAACCTCAGGGAGAGAGGTTCAATAGTTGTGAAGAAGGCTTCAGGGCACCCAAGATCGTCCAGTAAGCACCAGGACTGTCTCCTAAAGTTGATTTAGCTGTGGGATCGGGGCACCACCAGTGCAGAGCTTGCTCAGGAACTGCAGCAGGCAGGTTTGAATGCATCTGCTCGCACAGTGAGGCGAAAACTTTTGGAGGATGGCTTGGTGCCAAGAAGGCCTGCAAAGAAGCCACTTCTCTCCAGGAAAAACATCAGGGACAGACTGATATTCTGGTAAAGGTAGAGGGATTGGACTGCTAAAGACTGGGGTAAAGAAATTTTCTCTGATGAATCCCCTTTAAGATTGTTTGGGGCATCTGGAAAAAAGCTTGTCCGGAAAAGAAAAGGTGAGCACTACCATCGTACTGTGTCATCCAACAGTAAAGCATCCTGAGATCATTCATGTGTGGGGTTGCTTCTCAGCGAAAGAAATGGGCCCAATCACAATTTTGCCTAAGAGCACAGCCATGAATAAAAAATGGTTCCAAAACATCCTCCAAGAGCAACTGCTCACAACCATCCAAAAATAGTTTGGTGACGCACAATGCCTTTTCCAGCATGATGGAACACCCTGTCATAAGGCAAAAGAAATCACTAAGTGGCTTGGGGATCAAAACATCTAAATTTTGGGTCTGTAGCCCGGAAACTCCCCGGACCTTAATCCCATTGAGAAGTTGTGGTCAATTCTCAAGAGGTGGGTGGACAAACAAAAACCCACAAGTTCTGACAAACTCCAAGCATTGATTAGGCAATAATGGGCGGTGTTATGCTCAGGAGTGTTCTCTCAGTCTAGATTTACACAGGCCTAGCAAGGCATGGAGTCTCAAAGCCGCCTGGTCTTCTCCTAGACCCACCGCAACGTGGGATTGGTTTAGCTGCTAGGAGACTGCAGGTTGTGGCCCTTAGTCCCTAGATGTGAGAGGGATAGGAGAATTGGCAACAAGGCAAATAAACAGAGGCAGTACCTTAGGAGATGCTGGAGTGGAGAGATCATCGGTACAGCTGACTCTCTGCAGAGAGAAGATCCAGAAGGGGTGGTCAGAAAACAAGCCGGGTCCGGTACACGATTCAGATGGCTGATTTCACACAGGAATGGAGCAAGAGAATAGTCAGAAGTATAACCGAGTTTGGTACACAGGTCAGATGACTGAACAGCAGAAGGAAGATCTGAGGAGAGTTAACAGCAGGCAAACCGGGTCTGGTACACAGGATAAAATCAGCAGACTGTAGAATCACAAGCACAAACAGAGCTCACTGGAGTCAGTAGGTAAGTAACCTGTTTCTCTGTCACAGGTTTAGCATCAGAGCCTTTCTTTTATGTGATCATCCCCGCCGACGAGTCATCTGACCGGACCCGCCACTAACCCAGAAGTGCTGTGCGACTGTTAGAATGGGACACAGGAGCGCGGAGAAGGTAATAATCCTCACAGGCGGCCATCAGTCAGTATGTGGCTCAGAAGTTGATTAACAGCATGCCAGGGCAAATTGCAGAGGTCTTAAAACAGAAGGGTCAATACTGCAAATATTGACTCTTTGTATAAACTTCATGTAATTGTCAATAAAAGCCTTTGACACTTATGAAATGCTTGTAATTTTACTTCAGTACAACATAGCATCTAACAAAAATGTCTAAAAACACTGAAGCAGCAAGCTTTGTGAAAACCAATATTTGTGTCATTCTCAAAACTTTTGGCCATGACTGTAGTGTGATTTACTCCAAACATCACACAGGAGGAAGGACCTTGTAGAGCTATATATATTAAACACCCCAGAACATTGTTCTGGGGTGTTAGAAATTAGGTTATCTATCTAATTAGTTAATTACTCAACATCATTATCAGCAGCAGCACATTATAAGGAAGACAAAATTATGCATGCAAAATTTTAATTGAAAGATCCATATATCATCAGATGTCTTGACAAAATTGCAAAATGTAATTAATTATTGGATGAGACCCAGGGCACTGCAAGGTAGCTATGTAGCATCAGACAATAGGTTAAATATCATGGCTGCACAATGTCATGGTTAACATACCCATGTTCCATGCTTTGCTCCTGTTCTCAATCTTATTTTAAATTGATTCTTGTCAAATATCAAGATGTGCAAAACATTTTTTTGCTGTAATGCAACAGCTGCCCTCTCTTTAATCAATCATACACAGTCTGGTACATGTTGAATACACTTCAGATTAGATTTTTTTTTTTTAAATTGCACTAATTGAAAATGAAGGTTATCACCAGATGTTTGTGTGGCTTCATGAGCAACAAAAAGCCATCAACTCCTATGTCATGGAGCATTTCAGGCTTCTGGAAGTGGATTACTTATATTCTATGTAATGACAAATCATGAAGGACTTATGTTGGATGCTTGTGCCCTTCGAACACGCTACCATTGCAGTCAGTCAGAATGATGGTACTATGAACCTAATAATCCCTCTCATATATCTCCTAATACTCATGGAGGAATTTTTAATCACTATAATGCACAACAAGAGTAAAATGGATTATTGTGTTGAGATGGTGATACTGCACTTGTTACTGATGAAAGGTGGCAATGGCTAACACTATGCTGATTTTATAAAGAATGATGATAGTTACCTTCTTGTTGGTTTATTAAATCATTTCTTCAAACCCAAATTAATTTTTCCTGCAGAGGACTGTGACAGGGAGTTTGTCCAAGTTAGACCAACGTTCAGTTCATCCATACCCATTTACCTCAGGGAAAAACAAGCTGGTGTGTTTATCAGGATGCAAAGTTGCACCTCAGTAAAAGTTATGGAAAAGAATGAGACCACATAACACCAGCAAATTATATGATGAATATTTTATGTAGCTTTGCAATAGTAGCTAGTAGTATCAAAGGCAGGGGAACTCCAACCTTGGTAAAAAAAAATCCTGCAAAACAAGGAGCAGTTGTTTTAAAAAAGTTGCAGATACATGTACACACAATATGTCAACAGTAAAGTTCACTGAACAAAATAGCTTCCCTACCCTATATGGATATTACACAGCTCACAGTGGCAAAAGATGAATAATCATCACTAATGGCATTGTTAGAAATTCAGAACTCAGACAATAATAATTTTTATCCTTATGTAAAAGCAATAGTATGCCTGAATCTAACTGCAAATGGCATTTCATATGCAAAGTAGCCTTGAGCTTCTTTTCTCAGAATAAAATGTGTCCAGTTCTAAACCTGTAAGTACATTCACACAACATAAATCACTGTTAACTAATTCTCTCCTGTTACATTTCACCTTTATAAGGGGTGTAAGCTTGCTGTGCACATTCAGTAATAATACTGCTATGATGTCTTTCATATATACAATGCAAATACATTTTAGTAATAAAAGAATAAAAGGTAGAACAAAAAATAGTATAAAAGGTAAGGTATCTTGTACAATCAAGCAATTGGTCCACACACATTAAACACATCTTTCAATATAAACAAATCATCTGCTGCCTAGGATTGAACAAGCCTTACAAAAATGAATGGTTTGTTTGGAGCATGTATCCCAGAAATATGATTCACCAACTAACATAATTTATGAAATACCCCTTTAAGAAGCACTAGTTGATACTTTGTGCCTAATTTATGTTCGGACGAAACTTGCACAAAACTTTTTAAAAAAGAGTATAGAACTTGTGCAAATGTATACATATGTAAGCATACCTCAAGATACATTTCTATTTGTATCTCTGTGTAAATACACTCTCTGTTAATGTTACATGCCGTATGTAGATATACCCAGAATGCAGTATACACACAAGCGTCTGTTCATTGAAAGGTCAGAAAACATTTAAAAAAAAAAATATATATATATATAGATATATTAAATAAATGAACAACTCTCATAAGTATAGTCATTAATAAAGATAAGTTGTTTTTTTTTACATTAAATACATAAAACAGATGAAGTACCTATTAACGGCACTGACTACCCCTACATGGACTAAGGCAACATGAGGATTCCGAAGAAGGACTAGCCCGACCTAAAAAAAAGACTACTTATCAAGATCCAGGTGACTTCATGTGACGACCCAATCTCTAACTCCTAACTCCTAATCCTAACCTTAATTCCTAACTCTTATACCCCTAACCCCTAAAATAATACTTACATTACATTAATGAAAACCGGGTCCGTTCATTGAAACTTTAAGAGGAGTCGCGGTTTCACATGAAGTCATTTTCCACAGTCGGCAAGAGATCGGGTTGTCACATGAAGTCATTTGGATCTTGATAAGTAGTCTTTTTTTTAGGTCGGGGTAGTCCTTCTTCGGAATCCTCATGTCGCCTTAGTCCATTTTGGGGTAGTCAGTATCGTTAAACTGACTACAACCGCATAAAACAACATGCTTTTAATGCATACTGTACACACAATCCGTTTATATTAAATCTTTCTTGCATGTTCTATGCTAGCTAGTGGCATGTATATATGTAGTTTTTAAAACAAAGACTGTGCAATGTCAGTCATCACTATCAGTTGGTACTTTCACTTGTCCTGTAGCTGGTACAAATGACTGAAATGAGTTATATTTGTGAGATGCAAGGACCTGAATCGGCCACATCTGCGTTGACACACCCTTACTTAACATGCCTATGTTTATCCTTTCTTTTTTACCCCAGTTTAGCCCTTCGTAGGTATCATTTACATTCAGACACAAATTGCATACTATTGCATTCATTGGAATCCTTTTTTGAGCATTCACAGAGCTATTTCACACAAGATATGGCACGCAAGCTGACTTAAATCATCAGGCCTTTTGACAGAGTCTTTCTTGATTGATATTGGAAATGGGGAGCTTTGAAGGTTAATTTCAAGAAAATATTCTTGCCTCAACTCTTCACGAGACTCTATCCTCCCATATTATAAGCAACATCCTAGATATAGTAGAATATAGAACATCACAGTGGCCTAGTGGTTAGCACTTCTGCCTCACAGCACTGGGGTCATGAGTTTGATTCCCGACCATGGCCTTAGTTGTGTGGAGTTTGTATGTTCTCTCTGTGTTTGTGTGGGTTTCCTCCGGGTGTTCCGGTTTCCTCCCACACTCCAAAAACATACTGGTAGGTTAATTGGCTGCTATCAAAATTGACCTTAGTCTCTCCCTCCCTCTCTGTCTGTCTGTCTGTGTCTGTGTGTGTGTGTGTGTGTGTGTGTCTATATTAGGGAATTTAGACTGTAAGCTCCAATGGGGCAGGCTTACTACTGCAGTTTCTCATTCAGGGTAATGAATTGTCTTTACCCACTGGTGGTCAAAGTTTGTGATCTCCTATCAGGGTATTCTAAGTAGTAGAATTACCTATTATTTGGTTATTTAACAAGTCTACAGCTTGTGGTTGAGCCATGTCCCACCCACTCATAGTATGTATAGGTGTAAGTTTGCAAATTTGATCCTTGAATAAATCATTATTTTTTTCAATCAAATATGCAGCTTGATAATAATAGAGAATACTACAGCTGCCATCAACTCAGCCATCATGATATCCTCATTCTATATTTTCATGAATGATGGCCTAAGTGGTATGTTGTTTGTCAGCAGCAACACAGACACTATCATGTGACCCTAAAGTAACAGAGCTATCTGTAAAGCAGGCATGTGCCTTTTCTATATCTGACACAAAAATCCCAGGATGTTCATCATGCACTTTTACTGGTGATTCTGGTAACTGTCAAAGTCATTTCTAAACACTGGTTGTACTTTGTTAGTTTTTTCCATATGTGGGAATGCAGTATAGGCTGACAAAAGCTATTTTTTCATGGTTGTAAATCTTCTCTGTGAAGGGCTGTTTTACCTGGGCCAGAACTTCAGCTGAATATTTTGGTCCCATTTTTCCTCTCCAGATTGCAAGAGACCCCAGGGCATATCAAGTTCAGTTACAGTTACTTCCAGAAAAAAAAGCTGATTCAGTTGCTGGTTGTGTGTCCTGATTGTCTACTTGGCAGTTTTCAAGGCACACCCCATAAGAACATTTTTTCATGAGGAGGGAGAACTTTCAATCTGTTAATTATTACAGTTGACAGCAAGAGAAAACACAGTTACCAATGTCTCACAGTTGTGAAAGTACCACCCTTGCAGAGAAAACAGCAGTTACAGGGCCCGAAGATTTCATCACGGCCTGCACCCACTATAATCTCAGAGTGAAGCAGCAACAGCATGCTTAGAAGAGCAGAACCGAAACCGCGGGAGGACAGACTGCATCACCACTCTTCTCCAAAGATTGCTAGGGGGCCCAGCAATATAGTGTTCCATCCATGGTTACTCACTTTTAATATTGAATAACACTTGTTCCTTTATATTAATTTAAAAAATATTTAGTGAATATGAATTATAAACATTTATTTTGACAATTCTTTAAAGTGTGATTTGTGTTTTTTAGTTTTTTCTTAGCAATCAAGGCATGGCACTTAGTTAATAATATAAAATTCTTCATTTTAGGCATTGTTTTCTTTACATTTTTTTACACTCTTTCTGTAAGCAATAAAAATCAGGTTACCTTCCCTCATAATCCTCTAATGGTTATTAAACACATCACTTAATCATCAAGTAGTATGCATTTCAATTTAATTTTAAATTTAGAGAATACACTCAACCACTCTTTATCTTAATACACATATAAAATTAAAACTTCAAACATCCTCCTCAGACTCACTGCCTTGTTGCTTCCTTCCCTGTCAGCCCTCTTACTTTATCTGGTCGCTTAAATGTTTCTCCAATTTTATTCCTCTTCCATTTTTGTCTCTTTTTATTATGATTTTTTATTTACTTTTTCTCCTTCTTAAATTTGCTATCCTGCAGTATTTATTTCCACTTTCACACATCTTTTCTTCTGTGTCTCCCCTCAAATGGCTTTTTGCCTGCTACATAGCCCATAAGTAATGGGTCCTCAGAAAAGCCAGTCCATCCTCCCAAGGCCAATGTTCTCACATTCTGAGCATGAACAGGGTTGGCGCATATGCAATGAACCCTTTCCTAAATTTGGGGCCTTTCAATGCAGTGTTTTGCCATTGTAGCCACTGATATAATTTATTTCATTATAGATCTTCCTATTCCTCTTCTTCTCTTTCTATTTCTCTATCTCTTCTTCTCTTTCTCTTCCTTCTTCCTTCGTGTTTTCCGCAGCTCTGTATTGTAGGGAAAACAGGACATACATAAAACAAGCACATACAAGGCAGACAAAAATAAATTCAGACATGAAAACAAATGGTATGGAGGACCCTGCTCATTAGAGAGCTTACATTCTAAGTGGAAGACGACACAGCTGAAACAAGAGGAGCAAGTGTGGCTTAGAGTGGAGATTCGGACAGCTGTGAGGGTGTATTACTGTGAATAGTATAATCAGAGATAAGATAAGCTTTTAAAAATAGATGGGTTTTTAGAAAATGTCTAAAGATTTGACAGCTGTGGTAAAGCCTGATTGAGTGTGGTAGGGAATTCCATAAGTATGGGAAAAGTCTTGTAGGCGTGATTGAGATGTGGTTACCAGAGTAGAGACAAGGCGCAGGTCAGAGACAGATCTAAAAAGGCATGACGAAGAGTATTTTGATATAAAATTTGAAATGTATGAATTGATGTTGTTGTTGAGTGCTTTGTAGGTAAGGGTGAGTAATTTGAATTTTTTATTGGATTTGAGAGGACACACGGAGCCAGTGTAGGGATTTGCAAAGTGGTGCAGCAAATGTGGACCGGTGAGATAGCAAGATTAGTCTTTCAGCAGCATTCAGGATTGATTGAAGAGTGGATATATGGGTGTCGGGAATGCCAGATGGCTGGAGGTTGCGGCAGTCAAGACGGGAGATTATGAGAGATTGGGTAAGAGTTTCAGTATCATGTGTAGTAAGAAAAGCGCATATTCTGGAAATGATTTTAAGGTGGAATCAACAGGACTGGTAGAAAGTCTGTATGTGAGGTATAAAGCAGAGTGCAGAGTCAACTGTGACACCAAGGCAGTGGGCGCGGGAGACTGAGGAAATTGTGATGTTATTGACAGTGAGGGAGATTTGGGGGAGGTGTTGATTCTGGCAGAGGGGAAGATAATAAGCTCCGTTTTGGATATGTTTAGCTTTAGGTAGTGTTGGGACATCCATTTGGATATAGCTGAAAGACAGTTGGTTACAAAAGATAGTGTCATGACAATCGGGTTTCTGGGATCCGTTTCGAGACCCTTGTGACTAGCTGTAGAAGAGGTGAGGTGAAAACTTGGAGACAGGATGAGGAACTTGGTCATGGAGAAAGCTGGATCCACACGAGGAGTGAAAAGCTGGACTTTTTACAGCAGCAAATGATAACACTGAAGAAACAGAAGGAAGATTGATCCACACAGAAGGTTAATGGCTAGAATCTGTACTGCAGCAGATGGTAACACAGAAGTAGCAGCAAACAAACAGCAATAGTGGTAAGTGGAAAGTCAAGGAGATTGATTATGGATAAATAACCCTTAGACTTTGCAATAAGTAAATCAACGATCACTTTTGAGAGAACTGTTTCAGTGGAATGTTGGGGGTGGAAGCCTGATTGCATAGAGTCGAGAATGGAGTGAGCAGAGAGAAAGTGAGGCAGGCATTTGTACTCTAATCGCTCAAGTAGTTTAAATGCAAAGGGGAGGAGAAAATTAGGGCAGTAGTTAGAGAGAGAATCTGGATAGTGAGATGGTTTATTTAGAATTGGTGAGATGAGCGCATGTTTAAATGAGGATGGAAATGTGCCAGTGGAAAAAGACTGGTTGAAGAAGTGAGCTAGAGGTTGGCATGCAGTGGAGGAAAGGGAGTGGAGAAGTTGTGAAGGAATAGGGTAGAGGGGACAGGCTTTAGGTTGAGATGATGAGATAAGTGTAGAGACTTCATCTTCATTTACAGGAGTGAATAAATTAAGCTTGGATTTTGGAATGTAGGTGACGGTGGATAGAATGGGTAAAGCGTTTGGAGTTTGGCATGAGGAAAAATCTTGTCAAATGGTGTGAAATTTGTCTTTGAAATAGGTCGCAAAATCATGGGCTGTGAGAGAGGAAGGGGAGGGGGAGGAGGTGCAGGTGGGTAGAGAAGTGAGGTGAAGGTGGCAAAGAAGCGACATAGGTTAGAACACTAGGTGGATATTAGAGATTTTAAGAATATTTGTTCGAACGGGCAGTACTGTAAGATGAAAGGATGAATTTAGAGTGGAGGAAATTGGGATTGGAACAAGATTTCCTCCAGTGGCACTGTGCAGTGCAGGAGCACTTTTGCAGGTAGCAGGTCAGTTTGGGGTGCCATAGTTGGGGTTTGGATCATCAGAGACTGTATGTGGTAATTGGAGCTGCATTGTCTGGGGCTGAAGTGAATTTTTGTTGTAGAAAGAGGCAGCCTGATTAGGATGGAACAATGAAGACATAGGAGAAAATAGTTATTTTACTAAAGATGAGAAGTGGATTAGGTTATGAGTACTAAGGTGCTGTTATGCACGTGTGGATTGGGTGCAAGGGGGAGGACATGAGATAAAATGAGGCTGAAGGGAAGGAGGTTGTGGTCGGAGAGTGGGAATGCTAAGTTGCTTAAACAAGAGATGAAGCAGTAGAAGGAAAAGACATGGTCAAGGAAGCATTTATCACAATGGGTGAGAGATGAGGTGCACTGGGAGAGACCAAAGGAGGAAATAAGTTAAAGAAGTTATTGGTAGAAGAGACAGTGGGATTATCAATGGGAATGTTGAAATTACCTAGTATGAGAGTAGGCAGATCAAAGGATAGGAAATAAGTGAGAAAAGCCATAGCGTTGTCATGGAATTACGAAACTGGACATGGAGGGCAATAAATGACAGCAACATAAAGGTGGAGAAGATAAAATAGACGAATATTGTGGACTTCAAATGTAGAGAATAAGAGTGAGGGTTCAGAGGGTATGACATGGAAGATGTTATTTGGAGAAAATAGAATGCTTACTTCACCACCTTATCTCTTTCCGGCTCTGGGGGCATGACTGAGGGAGAGTCCTTCATAGGAGAAAGCTGGAGGAGATGTAGTGTCAGAGGAGGTTAGCCAAGTTTCAGTAATGGCAAGGGGGTTGAGGGTGTTAGAAATGAACAGATCATGAATGGATGCAAATTTGTTACAAACAGATCTGGGGTATATGTATCAAGCTCCAATTTTTTCAGCATGTTAAAATCGTGACAAATCGTGGGTGTTAACCCGCGATTTTAGTCCAAAAGTCATCAAATGCATCAAGTTGCGATTTTTACCCTGATCTTCAAAATCGCTGGTTATCACTGACGATTTGCTGCGATGTAAAACACTCCTGTGTTTTGCTAACTCTCTCTGTGTTGTAGCAGCAAGATTAGTAAACCCATCACTGTTACACTCTCTCTGCCTATAGAGCTGGAGGTCCGGCAACTGTCAAAACTGTAAATAATTCGATCAAAGTTAAAAAAAACAAAAAGCGTGGGGCCCCTTCTCTACTATTCACTATTAACCCAAGTGCTGCCAGACTACTACAGTCCACACTATTTATGACACCCTGGCTGGCTGCGACTTGTAGTTCCACAAAACAAAATGGCATCCATTTTTTTATACTATAATCACCGTTCATTACTCTACACCCACTGCCCAGGGGTGTAGGAAGAGCCCTAGTGCTTTCAGCACTGGGCTGATTGTCCCTAGAGGGGGGCCAGCTCATTTTTTTCAGCGGACCCACTTCCTAGGGAATCCAGCCCAGCGCTGATCAGCCTAGGGTTGGTTGTCATTATGGCAGGGAGACCCCTGGCGCGTGTCCCCCTGCTTTAGTGCCACCAACCCCAGCTGGTTTGCCTAGTGCTGGTTCAGTGAAAATCGGTGGGACCCCACACAAAATTTTTCCCGATTTTCACGAAACCAGCAGTAGGCTGGCAGCACTAGGGTTAATCGTGAATAGAAGGGGGACCCTACTCTTTGTTTTTTTAACTTTTATCTGTTTTTTACAGCTTTGACAGCTGCCGGGACCTCTGGCTATATGACAGGCAGTGTAACAGTGATGGGTTGTCGAAGTCGTATAATTGGATACACGTAAGTATATTGGTTAATATTGTTTTATTGGCCGATTGCACTCAGTATGCCACGCTACACGCGGCATACGGCGATCGCACGGTAAAATACTCACATACACACTCGCATTACAACATTTAGTTATTTATATAATTCATATTCATATTGGTTATGTTACACAGTAATTTATGAGCAGATAGTATTTAGTTTATTATTAGTTTATATATTATGATTATATGTACACGTCAGTGTTATTTAAGGTTCAGGTTATAGGAAATGTGTCATGTCTGATATCATTCTAATCCCCTATTCATCAGCAGCTGTCCGGTTCCATCGCCGAAGAGATCGCATATTGCATACTCTAGATATTGATGTTAGGCAATATCTTGTCAGATTGATATCAGACTGTAAAATGCTAATGGACTAGTTGTAACTGGTTTCTGGGTGGGAGATTCATCTGGAATGTTGACCTCAGCCTTTGAGGGGGTTGTTTGAACTAGCCTATGACCTGTTTACCCTGGACCCACCCAAAGTCTGGACCTATAGAAGCAAGCCACGTCATCTGTATTGTTCTCTCTGTAACACTGAATGTATATATAATCATAGCTGCGCTCCCAGTCTTCAGTCTACTCTGACCACAGTGTTCAAGGGTGAACTACTGTTCACTGGTGCCCGTGGTAGCGCAGCGGTATGTATGTATCTTTTGGTATTGGCTGTACTGTACTGTATCATAATATAATTAATGTATTGAACTGTTAACTTTTTACATCTACTAAAATAAATCACTTTGTGCGTTAGAAACACAATACAATCGCTTGGGCAATGCTTATTTGAAAACGATAGAATTACTTTAATAGGGTTTACAAAAAGCGCTGGAAATAGCGCTTTTGAACGAAACACATCTCTGGCAATTTTACATGAAATCTCAGCTTCATACATCTGCGAGTTTCAATTCTCCCGAGAAAACCGCTGATTTTGCGAAATCGGATCTTGATACATTTACCCCCTGGAGTTCCATAGTGCACAGGAGAAGTGAAGAGAGGCTGGTGGAGATATGTGGGTATGGTTGGTGGTATTTCAAGTACGGGGTGGACAGAAAGGCTTGGGATGGAGCCAGGAGTGTGAGCGTAAAATGGGAATTGTATGGGGTTTAGGGTTAGGTGAGAATCACCAGTAGCCATGAGAATGAGCCGGGTGAGGAAGAGGACATGTTTGGAGATTTGTGGGTGTGACCTTTATTTCTGTTTGTTAAGACTGGTAAGTATGGTGGGTTCAGGAGATAAAACAGTTCATTTGTGCAGACTAGTTAGGAGGGAAATAGAGAAGGAGATATCATAATATGGAAGGGTGAAATAGGATGATGGAGAAAGAAGAGTACTTTGAACAGAGGTGTTGTGATAGTGAATAGAAGAGAGTGTAAATTGAGTATGTGCACAATGGAGACACATGAATGAATATGTATTAGCTGGGGTAGTGAATGAGAGAGTGAAAAGGAACAACTGAGCCAAATGATAAAGGATACTTTACCATCCTCTGGCAGGGGTTAATAGAGTAGGCAGTTTCTACAGCTTGACACGACAAGGTCCAGGATACTGACAGCTGGTTACAGAGGGTCCAGCAGCCAAAAAGAGAGACAGTAACAGCAATCACAATTGAACTCAGTGGACAGCTGAACAGATGTAGCAGCCAGAGCCGTAACTTAGAATTCTAGTGCCCTTGTTGAGAAAGACAAATGCCGCCCCCCTAGCCCTCAATTTTAACCAAATTAACCTAAAATATTCCTAAATTGTACCCCCCTTCAGCGTTGCGCCCTGGGCGGTCGCCCCTGTCGCACAGCCCTAGTTACGGCCCTGGTAGCAGCAATGCCAGTTGAGCTCTGTGGGTTCCACAACTGGGCAGAGATAATAGCTCGGTAGCTCCTAAAACAACCTTTTTTTTATATGAATTTGATTCTTAGTTCTGCTGTGATATTTGCCAACAGTATTTTACAAATATCCACAGCTTTATATTTGTGAAAATAATTAAAAGTGAGAGCTTTGGCAAAGAGCTGAGCCAGTGTACAGCTCACACAAACTGATAACAATCTTGATATAGAAACACTATAGTTAAATGACCATTTAAGAACAAATTCAAGTACTATGGGACCATTTAATAATTAGCACCAGGGTATGATAATAATAGCGCAGTGCCCTGAAGGGGACTCTCTTGCTAACAGACTCTAATATAAGTGAGGCTATTTAGTGCCGGACAATAATAGATATATCCCCAAGGAGACTTATTTGTGACACCGATTATTCCTTTTATCATTGGTCTTTTTATTCATCATATCAATGCTGAATAGGATCTGAGTGTGTTATATAAATAATTGCCAGGCTAACAGGCAGCACAACAAGTGCCATGCTAATAGGCTTTATGATTAAAGAACACTCCTTTTCCTATTATCCAACTATTTGATACTTAAATGGTCTCAGAACCTTGAATTCTAATAGTGTGTATAACTATAGGGACTGCAATTACCCCATTTTGGAGTGGACACAGTGTAATAATGTATGAGAGCTGACACAATGTATTGATGAACATGTGAAATAAATACAAACAAGCTTTTGTTTCCTCAAATAAAGTGATACAGTGCCTATATTAATGAATATTTTTTCCATACAATAATAACACTAATTGCTATAATAAACTCACTAACCGACCTACCGGAAGGGTCCTTTTATTTATCTTCACCACTTATTTTTCATTCTTTATCACTTTTCTTTATTTTAATATTAATTCGCTTATTACCTTATTGATACCTGGTCATTTGATTTTAATATAATTCTCAATAAACGTTGGTTTTATATTTCCTAAGGGACTGGAGTGCCTCACTAACCAACTCTTTCCAGGTGATCTTTTTCACCACTTGTGATATTTAGTTACAAACTGATAACAATAGCAATATAATTAAGGAGACTAAAGTAAAAAAAAAAAAAAGGAATACCTTTATACCTTGTCCAAAACATGTTGCATTGGAGGGGGAGGTACATTTAAAATGTGGGGACAGATTTATGTGCTTCATGACAAAAAAAGGAATTTTTCCTTATGTGCAAAATAATAAACTAATTTGTACTTCTTGCATTGT
Source organism: Mixophyes fleayi (assembly GCF_038048845.1). Taxonomy (NCBI): domain Eukaryota; kingdom Metazoa; phylum Chordata; class Amphibia; order Anura; family Limnodynastidae; genus Mixophyes; species Mixophyes fleayi. The sequence goes on from NC_134410.1 coordinate 53,892,167, forward strand.
AACAATTGTCCAGGATAAAATTTACTCCTTTATTGCCTTGTTCTCCTTAATGACTGAGGCCCTATGTGTTTTTTAGAATGCATTAATAAATTTAGATAAGAAGGATTACACAGAACATGTAACGTGTTAAAATGCAGAATTGGTCTCATTTTACAGTAGAAAACATTCATCTTCCAAGCCTGCATCTCTTTTGATCACTGTTGGTAAAAATAGAAAAGTGGCTGATGCCAGGAAGAAAATAAGAGAAGAAAAGCTTGCTGTACTGTACCATCAATCAAGGCTACATCCAAATTGCCCATCTCCCGTGTACAAGATGCCACTACTTTATGAGGTTATTTGTCGGTCATGTTCCATATCAGCAGAAAGTAATATATTGATAAAATAATATTACTTTGGTAGAAAATATGTACAATAAATATAGTGCAATACTAAAGCAATTTAGTACAACACAACTTGATGCACTAGTCTGGCTAGGGACATTTGTATAATCTTTTAAACGATAGCAGTTAAAACTTCGCAGGTAACGATTCCTGAATTTGCAAGCATTGCTGCAAATAAATATAATTTTTATTATTGTCATTTTAGTTTGAAAAACTGCATTAAAGTCATGCTCGTTGACTTATATATTTAAAAACAATAGATATAAAGAATATTGGAAATAATACTGTTGTCTATGACTAAGGCTGTGTGCACTGAGACAGCAGAATGCTGGAAAACTAAAATATTCATGCATTGTTTTTTATGTTTATTCATAGATTTTTTTTAAATACTTTGCATTTGCATGTCTTTTTTGTTTCTATTTCTATATTTTACTTGCTTCTTTTGAAATGTATTTTGTGTGCTGCAATGTGTAGCTGGAAAGCTAATAGGACATTGCTATCAAATAGATTTATAGAGGAATAAAAACATAGATGTAACTGGTAAAAATGAATGTATTATATTTGCAATGTGCCACTATTGCTATGAAGCACACAGCACTATATAAATAAAATACATTTCCATTAAAAAGCATTCCTGGCCATAATCTAGTGTATTGTTTGAGCTCAACATAGCCAAACTTATTGTTTTTACTCCCTCAAGAGTTTCCTCCCCTCTCCATCACTGTTGACAATACCAATATATCCTCTCTTTCCCAACTCCAATGTTTGGTTGTCATCTTTGATGTTTCTCTCCATCTCTCTCACATCCAACCTCATGGCCAATTCTGTTGCTTCCACATGCTTAACATTACTTGTGTCAGCACCTTCCTCTCCCATGATGCAACTAAAATTCTCATCCAGTCTCTGATCATCCTTGATTGCCGCTACATTCTCTTGACTAGCCTCCCCCATGCCTGTCTTATTCCTTTTCAATCAAAACTCAACGTTGAGACAGGACTTATCTTCCTCTCTATCTCCATTCCACTTCTGCCTCCCCTCTTTGCCAATCCTTGCACTGGCTCCCTTTTCCCTACAGAGTCCCTACAGAAGCATCTTCAAACTCCTCACCCTCACCTACAGAGCCTCTCATACATACTACTTCTCACTTACTCCAATGGGCCAAAGGACTCACCTTCCCTATGGGAATCTTGTCTATCTCCTGTGCTGCTTCATTTAAAACAAATGTTATTAAAAACAAATTAACAAAAAAAAGTATATATACAAACACATTGCAACCAACAATAAATATTCAAAGAGTTTCAAACTCACTTAGTAGACCAAAAACAACCAGTTTTTCAATTATATTTAAATTCTCCTATAGTGCACATATAGCAAGATTTTCAACAATTGATGTTTTGTGTACTGACTCTGAATTATATAAACTGATAACAACGGAACAAAGTCATAGAACTCTTAAAAATGATAGGCTTTTCTTACGGTTCACAATCACATTGGGGGAGGTTAGATGTCAAATCGCTTGTTAGAACTCGAGCCTGAATTGGGAGACTAACTTTTGCAAACTGTGACAATATATTTGAGCCAGTCCAGCGATGAAAAAACCTCCTATAAACAATACAGTAAGTCAAAATGCTTGTGGGTCTTAGTTAATATATTTTAAGAAGCCAATTCTTACGCGTTTCTCCACGATCAAATGTGGTTTCATCAGAGCTGGTATTTTGGAATTCAAGACTTCCTTTTAAGCAAACTTAAACCAATCAGAAAATTAGAGCAAAATAACCTTCCAGTGCAATGTGTCCAAACACCTGAAAATAATTAACTACACACAAATGTAAAACATAGCAGTGATTCTGAGATTGAAGTGTGCTAACGTCATTAAAAAAATTATTTGAGATTTTCCACTGTGCACTTGAGTTAAGCCCAATCTGATTTTCAATATGTGTTAAAATGCAGGCTGAAATGAGGTCCTATAAGGTAAGATGAGAAAATGACCTCAGGCAAGGCAATACAAGTTGTATCAGATCTAATTTCCTGGTTCCTAACCTTTTAATTTTTTTCCACATTTCAGTCACTCACTCTCTGCAAAAGCTGTAAAAATTGATTACAGGAAGAAGAGAGGGGTAATACCAGTAAACCAGGCTCTGTACTCTAATCACTGTAAAAGCAGCACTGCTCTGGGAGTGTGAATGCAATAGGGACTGAAAAGGTAAAATAAATATTCTTCCCTTATGCAGTTCTGGTGTTACAATTAGGTGAATCTAGAATGTCAATGTTTAGGGGGTGCCTAAAACACTGAATAAGGGATTTAATGTCATTCTTTCAGTATTATTAATGTCCCTGCGATGCCCCCACACAGTGCTGGCTCCTGACATAGAGGGACTTCTTAATTGTGAAGCTGCCAGTTGCTGCTCTTCCATGTCAGTGAAAAGCTGATTGTGTCACACTAGTGATGTCACTGTCCAGCACCCCATTCCTAGTATGTCAAGAGCAGAATCCCCCACGAAGCTACTGCCAGCTTTGCCCTTTTGCAGCTTATTGTATCAGTTGCTGAGCTCCTAATACAGTGATTGCGAAACAGAACACAAGTGTTTGTTGTCTTTTTTCGTATGATCAGTAATTGCAGAGCGCTGGAGACCGGAGCATTGTGAAGATGTTCGGAATTACAAGTCCTACCTTGGGTAACATTAGTTAGTTGAATGCCCATGGGCTTGAAATATATTACTCAGGCTGTTGGTGACAATTAATGTCATTTAATTCTAACAAATTAATCTTTAATACAACAATGTATTAATGTATGTTATGTAGTTGATAATTCCCTCTTCCCGACGCTGCTGTTTCCTCAAGTCCTGCGGTTCCCCCCCAAAGCTGTCTCCCACGACCTCCTGCTGCTCTGCCATGGACTTCAGCTACTCCAACTACTGTGGCGTCCCCACTGCTCCGGCTGTTCGTCCATCTGACCACTGGCCCGTTTTGCCTGGACCCTCCTGCTCCTGAACGCTGGTCCCCACGAACTGCTCCTGTGAATACCTGGATCTCTCCTGAACTCTCCCGGTACTTGCCGCCCTCACTAACTGTAAACTATAGTTCTTGTGTTTCATTTCCCCATACCTACTATCCATTTATTTAATTTAATCTATTTATTTTATTTATAATCTATTTATTTTATTTATTCCACCTTTTATCTTATTTTATTTTTCCCCACTGCACACGGTCTTCATTGCTTAGATCGTGTTTTCATTCATTTCACCATACCACCAATTTATTTATTTAATCAATTTATTTTATTTACTCCACCTTTATTTTATTGTTCCCCACTGTACATTGTCTAAATTGCTTAGATCGTGAATTCATTCTCCTCCACTTTACATTGTTTTATTGCTCTGCCACTGCTCTCCATTTACATTGTCTACATTGGTTACACTGCTTTGTCCCTACTTCTAATTTGCTCTGTTCCACTTCGGCTCCCTACAGCTGCCCTCCCAGCTGTGCTTCTCCCTCTCACCTCCCCCGCTTCCTCCTGCCATTCTCTTAATCCCCTACCTCTCATCATGCCGCCTCTCTCCTTTCCTATACCTATCCTCCCCTCCTGCCCCCACCAAGGGCCCAAATCTCTTAGTCCCATCTCTCACCCCCCCCCCTCGCTCCTTCAACCCTGACAATCTCATCCATATCTCCCCTTCTCCATTCCTCCCTTTTTCATGCGCCCTCTGGAACTCCAGGTCTGTCCGTAACAAACTGTCCTCCATTCACGACCTCTTCATCTCTCACTCTCTTAATCTTCTTGCCTTAACCGAATCCTGGCTCACTTCTTCTGATACTGCCTCCCTTGCTGCTCTCTCCTATGGCGGCCTCTCTTTCATCCACTCCACCAGACCAGACGAGCGGCCAGGTGGGGGAGTGGGCCTCCTTCTATCCCCTAACTGCACTTTTCGGGTCATACCCACTTTATCTTCCCTCTCCTTCTCCTCCTTTGAAGTCCACTCCATTCGGCTCTTCTCCCCCATCCACCTCCGCATCTCCGTCATCTATCGTCCCCCTGGCCCTACCTCACTTTTTCTTGACAACTTCGCCGCCTGGCTCCCCCACTATCTTTCCTCTGACCTGCCCTCCATTATACTGGGTGACTTTAACATCCCTATTGACAACTGTTCTGACCCAGCCACCATCAAACTTCTCACTCTTTCCTCCTCCCTTGGCCTCACTCAGTGGACCTCCTCCCCTACCCACTGTCTTGGTCACTCCCTCGATCTTGTCTTCTCTCACCTCTGTGATCTCTCTGACTTCTCCAACTCTCCCTTCCCACTCTCTGACCACCATCTCCTCTCCTTCACTCTGTCCTCTGCCCCTGCTCCCACCCCGCCTAAAGCCATCCTCACCAGGCGCAACCTTGACGCCATTGACCCAATCTCCTTCTCCTCCTCCCTTGATACTCTCCTATCACCCCTTCCCTCTCTGGCCTGCCCGGATCAGGCGTCCTCTCTCTACAACCTATCTCTCGCTACTGCCCTGGACACCGTTGCCCTGGCCTCTTCTATCCGCCAGTGTCGCCTTATTCCCTAACCCTGGCACTCCAAACTCACTCGCTCCCTCCAAAAGTGCTCTCGCACAGCTGAGCGCCTCTGGAGGAAATCTCGCTCCCTGGCTGACTTCCTTCACTTCAAATTCATCCTCTCCTCTTTCTGCTCTGCCCTGTCCCTCGCTAAACAATCCTTCTTTAAGTCCCTTATCTCTGTTCAGTCCTCTAATCCCCGCCGCCTCTTTGCCACATTCAACTCACTCCTCTCCCCCCCCTCCCACAGTCCCACCTTCCCTCTCTGCTTCTGACTTTGCCTCCTTTTTCTCTTCCAAAATTGAAGCCATCAGACAGAACATCTCCTCCTCCCACTGCTCTCCTGCCCCCCTCTCCACTCCACCTCCCGCCATTAACCAGCTGTGGTCCTCCTTCATCCCCACTTCAGGTGAAGAAGTTCGATCCCTTATTCTTTCCTCTCCACCCTCTACCTGTCCTCTTGATCCCATCCCCTCCCACCTTCTTCGCTCTCTCTCTCCCACTGCCTGCTCCTACCTCGCTCACCTCTTCAACCTATCACTCTCCTCTGGCGTTGTCCCATCCTCATTCAAACACGCTCTTATCTCCCCTATATTCAAGAAACCCAATCACGACCCCACCTCTCTTGCTAACTACCGCCCTATCTCTCTTCTACCATACGCCTCCAAATTAGTTGAGCGGATTGTCTGCAGCCGCCTCACCAAACACCTCTCTGACAACTCCCTCCTTGATCCTCTCCAATCTGGCTACCACCCCCTCCACTCCACTGAAACAGCCCTGGCGAAAGTTACTAATGATCTCCTATCTGCCAAATCCAAGGGTCACTACTCCATACTCATCCTCCTCGACCACTTCGCGGCCTTCGACACCGTGGACCACCCCCTCGTGCTGCAAACTCTACTCTCTCTCGGCCTCTCTGGCTCTGTCCATGCCTGGTTCACCTCATACCTTGCTAACCGCTCCTTCTCTGTATCCACGTCTGGTTCTTCCTCCACCCCCTCCCCTCTCCCTGTTGGAGTCCCTCAGGGCTCTGTTCTTGGCCCTTTACTCTTTTCGCTCTATACCTCCTCCCTTGGAGCTCTCATCTCTTCATTCGGTCTTCAGTATCACCTATATGCTGATGATATTCAACTCTACATCTCTTCTCCTGATCTTTCCTCCTCCATCCTCTCTCGTGTAACTGACTGCCTCTCAGCCATCTCATCCTGGATGTCTTCGCGCTTTCTTAAAATTAACATCTCCAAAACTGAACTCATTGTCTTTCCCCCACCCAGACTCCCTTCCCATCATGACCTCTCTATAATCGTTAACAACTCCACTATCTCCTCTGTCACCCAACTCCGCTGCCTAGGAGTCACTCTTGACTCCTCTTTCTCTTTTGCCCCCCACATTCAATCCCTTACCCAAGCCTGTCGCTTCCAACTCCGTAACATTGCCCGCATCCGTCCCTTCCTCTCTCAAGATGCCACCAAAACTGTCATCCATGCTCTCATCATTTCCTGCCTCGACTACTGCAACCTCCTCCTTACTGGCCTCCCCTGCTCCCACCTCGCCCCCCTCCGCTGTATACTTAATGTGGCTGCGAGACTCATCTTCCTCTCACGCCGCTCCTCCTCTGCCTCCCCTCTCTGTCTTGCCTTACACTGGCTCCCCTTCCCCTACAGAATCCTTTTCAAACTCCTCACCACCACTTACAAGGCTCTCTCCCAGTCTACTGCCCCTTATATCTCTAACCTCCTCTCCATTCACACTCCTGCCCGCTCCCTGCGCTCGGCCAATGATCGCCGCCTCTCCTCCACTCTGATCACCTCTTCCCACTCTAGAATACAAGACTTCTCCCGTGCTGCCCCCCTTCACTGGAACGACCTCCCTCGCTCCATCCGTCTCTCACCCAATCTGTGCTCCTTCAAGCGGACACTTAAAACTCACCTGTTCCTTAAGGCCTACCAACCATCCACTTAACCTCCCACCTCTTCTGTTTCTTCCCTGACTCCTTTTCTCTCCCCTTTGCTTCATTGGCTCCCTCTTGTGCCTGATTTTGTTTAACCTCCCTTAGGATGTAAGCTCGTATGAGCAGGGCCCCTCTCCCCTCCTGTCTCCACACCTGTTCTTCCGCTCTGTCTTTACAATATTTGCCTGCCTGGAGTTTCTGAAGTTCTGGTACTTTGTGTTTATTGTTCTGTATTGTTTTACCCTGTATAGTGTACTGTTTGTGCCGTGTACGGTGCTGAGGAAACCTTGTGGCGCCTAACAAATAAACGATAATAATAATAATAATAATTGCCTGCAAAACACTTTGAGCTCTATGTACTAATGAACATAAAGCTGCAGTGATCTAGTTTGGGAGTAGAACAACACCATATGCAATATTTATATATTACATACAATACAACTGAAAAATGGAGCAGAGTTGACCTCTGTCATTCCTCAAATGGCAGAGGATTTTGGTGTACAAAGGAACAGAGCAACATACATGCCGCATGGTAATGACTACTCTCATTGTCATGAGTGTGCGTCCTGTCCCAAATCATCATCTAGGTCAGTGGTCAAGGAGCAGGGGTAAATTACCCCAAATGTGGTAAAAATTAAATTCCTGGGGGTAATGCTGCCGATTCACATGCTGTCAGTTGGATTGTAGACCCCTTTAAATGTGAAATTGTTGTTGTACCAGAAGAGCCTCAAGGGTTGGCAGAGGCACTTCTTGAGCTTTGATGCAATAATGTAGCACGTATTGCATTTGAAAACAAAGCAGATCTGTCATATTTTTGGATGTCAACAGCTGCAAAGGCATTCAAAATTGCACATGAGATGGCAGTCAAAAAGTTGCTGTCTTTTGCAACAACCTACCTTTGCGAACAAAGATTTTCCACTCTAACGAACATAAAAACAAAGCAGAGAAATCTCTTGGACGCTGAAGACTGTATCCAAATTGCTCTGACATCAAAATGCCCCAATATTGATGCTCTTGTATCAAAAATGAAGCAACATCATTTCTCCAAAACCTGAAGTTTTGAAGTTGAAGCTTTCAAACAAATTTTGAATAGATTCAATCAAATTTTGAATTCCAATAATTAATAATATATGATTTCCTTCCTTTCAAATCAAGGGGGTAAAATCGGCGTATCTAAATATATTTGGGGGTAAAAGGTAAAAAAGTTCCCTGACCCCTGATCTAGGTGCACACTTCCAGAGATCACCTGAACTTAGCAACTGTGAGGAAGCACAAATGTAAAAAATAATGAGAATGAGCTGTTGTTTTCTCCATGTATGCCTTAGTACAAAGTCCCTTTGACTCTCCTCAGATAAAAAAAGTAAAATAAATATTAACACTATTAATATTTGTTGAGTTTTTATTATTAATCTGTACATACTGTTCATTTGAGTGTTTTATATTAAACTTGGGGGTTAATAATAATTTGGTGACTGAATAATAAACTGAAAAAATAAATAAATGTTGTTTCTTTAAGTTAAATAAATACCTGATCATTTATATTTAATATAACATAAAAGGTAAATAAATACCTGATCATTTTATGTGATACTAAATATGAAAAACACATTAAAATTATATATGTTTCACCTTAGGAACATTTTTTTCCCTTTACCAAACAGGTGTGTGTTTCCAGGTGTCTCTGCTTTCTGTTACCATTCTACTTGGTATTCTAAACAACTCAATTGTTTGAGTTATTCTTCTGTTTCAATACTAACATTATAGCTTATTTGGCATATAAAACAAATTAACAGACCCACCTGCATAGAAAAGCCAGGTGCTACTTTGCGAAATGCAATTTAAATGTTGTATTTAATATTTGTATTGTTTGATTATGTTTTAATAAATCTGAACCCTTTTTCTCCAAAATAAATATATTTCATAACCTTCTAGCAACAAAACAAATTAAACTAACTAGAACCTTCATTATTGTAGCTAATATTTGGCCTCAGCTATAAAGATCTAAACAGCTGTTGCTGGAATTAAATTATTTAGCATAGACTTTTCATTCTTTGCCAAAAATAGCATTGTTCTTTTGTAATATAGTAATTCTATTCATTTCAGTAGCTGAATTCACAGATTTTGACAAATAACAAAAATCAGGAGGAGGCAAAAGGAGTAAGACCTTGAATATAAAAAACCATTGTACAGTAGGTCAGTCTCATGATGACAAGCAAATTTAGACAACTTGTACACTTCACTTGGAAATTATTCATAAGTGAATACTGCACAGCATTGTGATAATTCACTATAGCAGTCGCTTAGAGTTCTTTGCAAAGTGTCTGCATGATGCATTACACCCAAACTGTTGTTATGTCACAAAGGTTTAATTACAGAACATGGAGGTGTTGGAATTCAGCAGGGTCTTTCCACGTCAGATCACCCAAAAGAGAATGAAATGTCCACCACCCAGTTCAGATTTTAACAATTTTTTTTTTCGTTAAGAGAGGATGTCCAAAAAACTATTTCTGCCAAATATCTGGACTGTCTAAACATTAGTTTCCGAAATGTAGATTTTCCAATATATCAAAACATTTAGTAATTGAGACCTATTTATTCCAGTTTATATAAAGTATCACAGATGTTTATTTAGGAATCACCACAAAATTTGGACCCCTAAGGTAACTTATCCTCCCGAATCCAAAAATCCAAACCAATACACTGTATGTTCTTTACGTTTCGAGTTAAAAACAAAAATGCAAGCTTTTGGACCAGAATTAAAAATGCCAGGCTAAATCAACATTAACTATCAGAATTTTATAGTTGCTTAACAAATGTATATATTGCTACCACACAAAAAAATCAGCATGGTACTCTGTTTCATAGTGGAGAAAAAAAAATGAATTTGACGCTCGATTACTGTTGTACCTTATACATAATTTACGCAAGAAACCATGCTAGGTTAAAAACCATGACCAAAAAGTGAACAAAACTGAGGCAGTTGGATAATCCTCTTATACAGAAACTGATGGGAAGGGTTATTCCATTTCAGAACTGAAACTTTCCAAGGAAAGAGAGATGATCAATTATGGCAGCTGATCCTCCAAAGTGCACAATTGGTAGTCTTTTAAATACTGACTGCCATACTACTATCTACTCAAAAACCACTGGATTACATAGCTGGGACCACTTTACAGATGAAGAAAAAGAACATTTGATTCTGAGTTTCAGTTGGGTCAGTCCACTTTTGGACAGACCCATCTCTTTCACTAGTGCCATCCTCAATCAGTACTTTGATGAGGGCTCTGCTGTTACTTGCTTGCAGTATTTGATCAAAGGAAGACGAGTTCCAGCACTTTCCGATTGGGCCTTATTGCAGTCTTATGTGCTGTGAGTGGGATGTTTGTAACCACAATTGCATCCAATTGGATTGCTTGCTTTAATCTATACACTGCTAAAAGCAAACTTTATTTCTACTGCTGAAAATGACAACTCAAAACAAGAAGCGATATGAGTACTACTTAGGGGGTTGCAATATTGGATGAGAAAGGGGTTATCCAAAAAGGGAATAAATTAATAATTTCTTTAATTTATACTATGTACAAAAATGCAAAGTAATATGCTCCTGGCTCCTTTGAACAGTAGAAAATATTCCAAAATGTAAGAACAGTTGCAAGTTCATGTAAAAGTCAATGCAAAAGAACATCCACCCATTAATTTGAAATTTCCCACAGCACAGAGAAGTTAAAATAGAAAATGCTCAGTGCATGGTTTTTGGCTGAAACTCTACTAGACAAGCCACAAATTCTCAATTCATTCTTAACATAGTTCTCTTTTGTGCCCTGTAACTGTTCATCTATAATGTAGTGTATTATTATATAGTTCCCAAGCAAATCAATTTAATGTCTACTTACATGCACTTTGTAGAACACACTGATAATATGGGTAGATTGTTAAAAGCAAAATATTGTAAAGTTAGCAATTAATTAATGGAAAATCAACTGAGTATGTGTTCCCTAGAGAGAACAGAACTTTCATAAAGGGAGACATTTTTTTTTCACAGAGAGTGTTGTAAGGAATAGTTATGCTTAAATAGATAACCAAGTTTTATTGATTTGTTGAGTAGGAAAGGAGAAAAATGAAAAAAATCAGATGAAATATTAAATACGATGAGGCTTGGAATTCTCATTTACAACTGTATCAATAGTTCTACAGAAAATGTACAAATAGAGAATATAATTCAACAAAGAGTTGTTTCTTTATTTACTGCATTATTTAAATCATAAAATGTAAAAACAGATTTCAAAAAATATGTTTGAAAATAAATTTTTAACATAAATACTAATTTGCAAGAAAGTTAATATTGACATAATACATTAAGGAGAGGTAAAAGAACATACAATAGTTAATGCAAGAGACCATTTCTAGTTATTGTGAGATAGAACTGTGTGAATAATAAATCTGGGTTGAAAATGTAATGCAGCAGCCATTATTGTACTGTTTTTTATGAAGTAGGTTGTGCAAGAGATAAATATATTTATGTTTTTCATGTTTCATGCTTTTTGGAATGTGCTTATGCAATGCCATATTGTCTTGCACTAGTGCTTAATTAGAAACATTGATAAGAGAATAAGTATCTCCAAAACTTGGGAGTTAATAATCTTGACTCTATTTTTCATGAAATCATCTAGGATTCCCTTCTTTTAAAAACAGCTATGTCAATTGCACAGATGATCTTTCAATTAATTCTTCCATTTCCATTAATTAATTTTAAAACTTAGTTCCAGAGCTTGTTCAGTTTTGCTAATAAAAAACACACTAGTCCCATTTAAAGTTAAATAAAATTATAAAAAAGCAAAAAAAGTGACCTAGGATGAAAAACAATCCATCTATGCTAATAGGTATTAAGAAGTAGTTGCGTATGAGAGTCAGTGATGGGATAGAATGGGAAATGTAGAAATAATTCTACCCAAAGTTCAACATTGTTTATCCCATTCCCAAAGTTTATTTTAATGGTGTCTGCTATTCATGAGGTTTGGCTGGTCTCCTGAAAGCACACCATCAGTCTTGTTGCTCCTGCACTCTCCCACAAGCAGCATGTTGTCAGTGCCCAACCAATCATGTGAAAAATGTATGAATCAACAGAACCGAGGATAGTCTAGCAATATCTACCAGACTCCTTTGCTCCCACCAGTGATGGAGTATAACTTGTGATATTTTTCCATCTGCTTAGAGTCATATAAAAGTCTGGAGGTCATAAGGTTAAAGTATAATTGTTTATCAATGAAAAGAGTAAACTAACAGAGTAGCAGAGCTTGGGACATTGTGTATATGCAGTAAACAGAGAAAAGTGATGTTAACTAATTTCAGATGTTGTTATTGGCAGTGCCATATTATTTTATGATGAGTCAAACATAAGCACACATCTACAATTGATAGTAATTAAATATTTCGCTTTTGACTATTGACTCACTCAAAGCATGATTCATGGTCATATGTCTCACACACTAATTTTTTAGCATAATAAAGATAAGTTTATTAAACAAACTTCTGGGATGAATAAACAGTTACTTAAACTATAGTTTTGAAAAATATATATTTGGCAGCATAATATAGATTGCACTTGGAATAGAGCCCATTTGAAAAACCAATATGATAAGTTCTCAGGAACACATATTGAATTTATTTGCTGCTTTTCTTATGATGTTTGTATCCTTTGGACTGTACTAGTGTTTGGAACAAAAAATGAGGACTTACAAAACAAAAAGCTATTACCCACCCTATATTGCACCAAAAAGTTAGGTTGAGTAGATTTCCAATGTTGGAAAGTCGCTTATCGTCCTATTCCCGATGACCGGTTGTGGTTCGTAAACCGCAGTTGGAACGCACACTTCCGGTTTATGCTTTTGGCGTGTATTAAATCATATCAATTTCCTACGTATTTTGTCCAATCAGGACTCTGTCAAAGTCCTGATTTAACATCCAGTCATCGGGAAGAGGATGGCTAAGCGACTTTCCAATATCAGGATCAGAACTGACAGAAGAAAGAAGACTTTACCAGACAGAGGAAGCATATGACAGGATAAGGCAGAATTAGCAATAGGGTTAGAACTCCATCTCTCCTCTATGTAGTGCCCCTCTGCACAATTACTCTGCAAAAAACATTATCCTCAATTTTTTTACAGTCACCAATATTGATTTATACAGGTGCGTCTTATACATGGGGAAATAGGGTATATAACAGATAAATTAAAGGGATGCAGAGACTTACAGTAGTGAATACAGGGTGAACAGAATATTACTAATTGAAAAAAAAACACATTTTGGGTAATATAGCAGCATTTTTATTGACATGAGTATAGTGACTGAGATTGTGGAGTAAATTTTAATGTAGAACACAAAGAATGTTAAATTAGCTCACAGTTGAAAATCAAAGTATTCTAAAATTAGCAGTCATTATAATGGAAAGTAGTAAAACTCAACATCGCAATGGACAGTTTAGGGGACTATTGTTTTGACTCCATATTCCAAATTTTGCAGTTGTAGTAGAAATAATTACTTGCAACTCTATTACATCATGCTGATTTAAGCTGGGCACACACTACAGGTTTTTCACCAAATATTGTGTCATTGCACGATAAATGACTGTTAAGTCTCATATTGCATTAGTGTGTATGCTCCCACAATCATTTTTTATCGTGCCAAAATACATCGTATAATTTGATTTTATAACCGGAATAAAAATCTTTATAAACAATGTAACAATGATGGGCAAATTCTGAAGTGTATATGCACTCACGACAAGCAGTGTAGGCAGATCACTATCGAGTCACAATCTTTCCAGTGGTTAAGTGAGGTAAGTGACTCCTTATACCCATGGTCAAATTCCCATGGTGTCCACCTATCCCCAGGCACACCCCTAGGTCTCTCCTTCTTTTACACTAGTGGGTACTGGGCCAGGGGATTGGAGTGGGAGTGAACATGAGCTTGCCTTCCACAGTGACTCCTCTGCTGTGTCCCTGCCACAATGTCTAGGCCAGTCCTGTGGAAAACAAAAGGTAATACTTATTATTCGCTACCTCCATATCTTGTATAGCACACAGTCCTACCTGGAATTTACCTCTTTCATTCTTTTGCTATGTGTCGGGGCTTCCAGCTGTCCCTCACTTACTGTCCATTCATTCGTACTCCCCCATGTAGCCACAATAAGTTCTCCCCATGTCTACCAGGTGCAATTTTAGAACTGGTCCTGGGGTGACAGTCCATGTAATCCTTGCAGATTGACAGGCTGGTGGGAACTGTTATTTTGGCAGTGTTGCCCGAAACCGTCACAGCACTGAACTACAATAAACTCCATTATGTTTTTTTACAACAACACTTCACATTCCTGTGAATTCTTAATATAATATGTGAGTTATATGATGTAACATATTTACTGGGACAATTCCTTACATCATTTCTGAAGCTGCTACAGACATTTTTGCTACCTGGCTATATGCAAGCAATTTTAATTAGAGAAATGATTTTGTTAATGCAATGCTTTCCTTTTTAACCAAGGCATTCTAGAAAAAAAAAAAGTTGGCCCTAAATTCTAAATATTTGTTAAATAAAGTGTAAGAAGTTAAAGTCTTAAAATACATGTAAAAGTGATTAATTATCAGAAGTGGAAAAAGATTTCCTTGATCAATAATTACTTTACCCAGTAAGAGAATATAAATATATTAAGCTATAAATGACTGTCGGATCTTGAGACATTTTTTTAAATTTCTTACAGTTAGCTATTTTCCATAACTTAGCTACATTTAAGTGAAAAGGTGACTGGCAAAAGATTGATTGAAACAGACAGATATAAATTCATATTTATAAACTAATTTTAAATATCACTAATCTGCAGTTTGATTTTGTTTAAAACCAAACATCAAAGAGCATGAAAACCTGCATTTTGCTCAAAACGTACATTAGTAAATCTCCCTCTTAGATTCTTATTACCCACTCAATTTATTAAACTGTAGTGACCAGTGCAATTGTCTGTCATTCATACAGTGCAAACCAAATAGTAGTGGAACTTTACAACATTTTATGACATTTAACACATATGGGGCGATTTATAGAAGCTGTCTTTGCTTTAATCCTTATGGCCCTTAGAACAAAATACTGTAAGATACATTAAATGCATACACCCTATTGCACCAAATATATTGTATGTTATTAATAGCACAGGTACAGAAAAGCCATAACGAACTTAAAATATTCACTAAATATAATGATTATTTCAGATATTTTAATATTATGCTAGCAATTTGAATTATGTTAGATAAGTTGACATGCAGACAAATGGGCTGATCCTGTGTTTTAGTGCATTTGCGCTAAAGAAATAAGTTCCCAAAAAGCTATTGCAAAGTTACACAAATCACAAGATATCTGCAGCTTGAACAGTAGCATTTGCACTGGATTTAAATCAAGCATACACAAGATACATTTCAACCATATTTTTTAAATTGTGGTTTCGATGGAGAAATGTATATGTACTAATAGAATGGAATACAATTTTTTAAAAATCTCTCAAAAACAACAGGTATAACTTTTATTTTCATGTACAAGTAAATATAATATATCAGAAGATCTTAGCTCGTGCTGGCGTCCGTCATCATCATCAGCATGTATTTGCACCACAGGCATCAGCAATTAATATGGCTGCTGACAGGCATATATACGTTTCGAGTACAATAAGGAAAGACCCACAAGTATAATAATACAAAGAGGAAAATGTAAATTGTGATTAAATTTAATAATACATATATAATATGCCACACATAAAATACGTAACAAATTTCAATCACATATATGAATAAAACCTCTTTGCTAAGAATCAATAAAAACCTAGATATGAGAGTCCATTAGTCAGTATTATGTAGGATTGCCTGTGAGCAAGACCATTATCCTATATATCCTTTTAATATCACTGTAGATGTATAGATAATTCCACAAGAGTATAGATCTTTCTCGGACAAGATATTAGCATTGGATATGGAAATCTCAAATCTATATTTATGCTCCCAATTGACAGAGAGTGCAGTAATATCAGGCTCGATAGTTTTAAATTGGCCACATGCAGGTTCCGATGTTAATCCACAATAAGACTCATAGTCCAGAGTGTAGATAAATAATGACCAGCACAATTTTCTATGTCAGCATACTGTGTATATATATATATATATATATATATATATATATATATATATATATATATATATATATATGACTTATACGGTATATAGATATAATCAGGTCAATATATTGAAAAACAGAATTGGCATTTGATAGTAATTGACCAATAATCCTGTGTTTCATGCATTTTCTTGCTCTCAGCGTGCTGGTCTTTTCCAGTCCTCAGTATTCACTACATTGTTTGTCCGTGTCAAAGTCCAGAGCAAACGACAGTCCTGAGTCAATCCGTGTATGCATTTATTGCACTGCATTTCCGGCAGTCAGCTGTGCCAGTCGGGAGATAATCAGCATTGCCAGCGTGATGAATTTAAAGCTGGATATTTGTCACACTCCGTTCCCCGGGTGTCTCTACCTGAGCCTCTAAACACCGACTGTCACTTTAAATCTCTCTTCTTAGTACAGGCTGTCAGCTATGTCTTGTATCTGATTAGTTCTCCTGTGTGTTGGTCAGTTCTCTTATTGGTCAGTCTCTCTTTATAAGATCCCTCTTTTCACCTTTGAATGGCTGGTTCTTCAAGTCATACCTGACCTGATTCTGATGCCTCCTCTGTGTTCCACATCTTTGTGGTAATTGTGCTTCTATGCTGCTTGGTGTCTGGACTATGCTGATCTTTACACATCGCTTTCCTTAACTGTGGTAATTGCTGTGATCAACATCCACTGCCTACTCAGCCTGCACTACTGATTTCTTCTGCTGTGTTTTACATCTCTGTGCAAGTGGTACTTCTTTGCTGCTGGACTCTGCTGATCTCAATGTACCTGTTCCGCTACTTGTGGTAATCGCTGTGATCAACATCTACTGCCCATTTGGCCTGCATCGCTGACCACTACTGCCATGTTCTACATCCCCGGTAATCGTTGTGATTGACTTCTACTGTCCACCTGGTCCGCACCACTGACTACTGTTGCTGTGTTTTACATCTCCGTGGTAAGTTGTGCCTCATCACTGATTGTTCCTGGACTCTGCTAATAGCTATACACTATTTTCACTATTGTGGTAATCGTTATGATAAATGTCCGCTACTCATCTTGTCTGCACCACTGATTGCTGCTGTTCCATTCCACATCCTTGTGGTAAGCTGTGGCTCATCGTTGTTGTATGTTTCTGGACTTTGCTGTTCTCTGTGCACCAGTTCCACTACTTGTGGTAATCACTGTGATCAACATCTGCTACCTATTCGGCCTACATTATTGACTAATGCTGCTTTGTTCCATAATCCTGTGGGAATTACCCGTGGGAACAACACTTGCTATCTACTCTATCTACATCATTGTCTATGCTGGCTTGTTTACATCTTGAGAAAAATAAGCCAGCGCTCGGCATATCCCACATTATATATGGTACCAGCTGCTTGGCAATAAGCCCGCGCTCGGTATATCCCATATTCTATGTGGTACCAGTTGCGTGCAATATAAATGCCCATATATGTATACAAAACAAAAAGACAGTTGTCAGCGCTTATCCTTTAAACTGCATATCTGTGTGTGTCTAGCAAAATGAAAACATGAGGTATTAGTTCATATTTTGATCAAAAGATTTAAGCCTGCATCCCAACGTCAAGGGCACCTCATTATATGCAGGTCCTACACTGACCTATATGCTTTAAACACCATTAAAATGCAGTTAAAATCAGATGCACTCACCTCCCAGGTATAGGGGTTTACATCTAGCAAGGGCTGACTTGTGAGCCACACCCAAATGTGCCTTAAATAGGCTTGATGGACAGCTGCTATAACAAAAAGGCAATATTTTAAAACAAAACCAGAGAAAAATAAGCCCGCGCTCGGCTTATCCCACATTATATATGGTACCAGCTGCTTGGCAATAAGCCTGCACTCGGTATATCCCATATTCTATGTGGTACCAGCTGCATGAAATATAAATGCCCATATATGTATAGAAAACAAAAAGACAGTTGTCAGCGCTTATCCTTTAAACTGCATATTTGTGTGTGTCTAGCAAAATGAAAACATGAGGTATTAGTTCATATTTTGGTCAAATAATAAGAATAATAATAAGGATAAGCGCTGACAACTGTCTTTTTGTTTTGTTTACATCGTATAGTGAACTGTGATTCATCGCTGCTGGATTTGGATTCATTGAGCTGTCATCTCCCGTACTTCATCGAACTTTGTATTATGTTCCACTCCTCAGTGGTATAGTGGTGATTTATTATTAGTCTTCAGTCTGCATTATTGAATTTCATTGATGGTTTCTATTCCCTGTATATTACTGTTATCATCATCTACAGTTTACACAACCTCCAGTAAACTTTGTATTATATTTTACAATAAAGTGGTAATCGTTATTATCACCATTTGATTTCCGAATTGGATTTCTTCTATTATCAAGTTTTCTCCACCTGTCTCACTGGGAACTTCCCCAGAGGGCCGCGACCTGCAGGGTGGAAGCCGCTGAAGGTAAAATTTCCTTTGCGGGAGTCTCTAGTGAATACCTTCCACCTTGTTAGACTCAGCAGCTCTAGGGAAGTCTTTCTAACTCCTACTGAGACAGCAGGATCTCACTCATCTATTCATGAGCTAACCTGACAATATTCTTTCATAAAACAAAAGTAATAAAGATCCCCATGCAATTGGCTCAATAGCAACCGTGATATATATCTTGTGTGGAGCTGCTGTGGCACACTAGTTGATGTAAGAAATACAACAAATTCTCTGTATTCCTTTTTCTCTGTATATATTACTTGACGCGTTTCTGTGTATCACACACTTTCATGCCTTAGGACTGCCATTTGCTCTGGACTTTGACACAGAGAAACCTCGTAGTGAATACTGAGGATCGGAAGAGACCAGCACGCTGAGAGCAAGAGCTCATGTGAAACACAGGAATATTGGGCAATTACTATCAAATGCCCATTCTGTTTTTCAATATATTAACCTGATTATATCTATTTACCGTATATATATATATACATACACAGTATGCTGACAGAATATTGTGCTAGTCATTATTTATTTACACTCTAGACTATGTGCCTTATTGTGGATTAGCATCGCAAGCTGCATGTGGCCAATTACAAATATCTTGTCCATGAAGGATTGCTCGATCTATACCCTTGTGGAAATATATATATACATCTACAGTGAGATTATAAGGATATATAGGATAATCGTCTTTCTCACAGACAATCCTACATAATACTGATTGATGGACTCTTAACTATTTGCTCATATCTGGGTTTTCACTGATTCTTAACAACAAGGTTTTACTCACATATGTGATTGAAATTTGATATGAATTTTATGTGTGATATATTATCTATGTATTATTAAATTTAATCACAATTTACATATTCATCTTTGTATTATTATACTTGGGTTTCTAGCGCAGTCTTTCCTTATTTTACTAGTTTGTATATTTTATATATTGAGGTTTTATACAGACCTCTCAAGACAGCAGCTGAATACCTACAGGTTTAATCACTTTAGCACCTTGGAGAATATTTGTACACCTGTGCAGTCTTTGTGCCTTGTGCCTAAGTCTGTTCATAGGTGTATAATATAGTTGTTTTTATATATGCGTTTCTGTGTGGGTCTGTATCTGTTTGCAATTATGTGATCACACCTTTACTGTACTTGGCCTAAGTTAGACCATCCCTTACCTCCCCCGTCTCACCTCTTCAGTGGCAGGCGGATGCAAGCAAATCTGCATCCACATATGCAGCTTTTCTTGTGGTCAAGAACAGTACAAATTTGCAGAGTTTACTTAACAGGATAGATGTTCAACTCAGCATTAAGCCGATATTGACTAATGACATTTCCTTTGTTTGTTTAGAATATTTTGGCTGAACCATATGTCAAATAAATGTCACTTAGACAATGATATAAATACCAGAAGCAAGAATATAATATTATTTATTTTAATGTTTTTTGTGTTAACTAAATGTAATGTAAAGAAACTACAAGTGACCACAAACTATCAAGAACCCATTATATGTAAGTGACAGTTAGGATGTCAAAACAGTGGAGGTTTGAGTGGTTCATCAGACTGACACAGGGATTCTGAGCTCTTTACCTCTAGGTCATGGTTCAGGTTTATCAGAGACCAAAAGTGACAGGAAATCATTGCAGACTGACAGTATCTCCAAGTCCTACTGTACGTGAAATTACTTCAACTTCTTCACCAAATTCTGTACTTCTTGTTAAATAACACTATTTTACATGTTTGTGGAAAAGACCTGGAAAGTTTCCATTAAGTTGTCATGTCTTTCTGTTGTAAAGAATTTTTGTATCACAACCTGTTTGTAATGGTTTAGTTCATTCCTTTTACAGGAATACACACCACAATATAAAAGATGTCGTTATTCACATTTATTGTTTAGCTGTTCTGTCAAGACTTCTATTAGTGTCAGTGCTATCCAGCAAATGCTGTGTTGACTCATATAAGAACAGAGTGACATTTTTCTAATGTCAATCTGACTGTACGAGTTAAGAACCAGGAACTTCATGGAGATTGCAGAAGTTATATTAAAATATTATTTTCAGGTATAAAAAGACACACTGTACTCCTTTATAACATCCAAAAGGGTCTGCCAAGGGCAGATTATATAATATATAATTAGACTCAATGCAAAGTATATAAAAATCGTGATTTATCTAATTGGTTTATTGATTCCATAATGCAAACACTGCAAAAGTATAGATTACAGAACAAGAATAGGTATTTTACCTTCTACAAACACCACTTTCACTGTGTACAAATCAGTTTCAATCACTTGATATGTGACCTCAAAAAATCAATTAAGATAAAACCAGAATATAAGCTTATATATATATATCTTTACCATTTGAACTATACCATTTGAAACATGTTTTTAACATCTTGCTATTGGGTGCTCTTATATATGTGTACTCTTTCTAAGTCAGACACTAAACAATTGTGGCATTCTTTTGTAGTGACATGTAACATTTAATGGAAAATGGTTTGTCCCTGTGAGAACAAAGCGCTTTAAATGTAAAAAGTACCTGTGAGTCACTATCCTAAGGAAGTGTTTTTCAATACGCAATGGACACTTAGGGCGACACCACCCTAAAGGTTCATTTAGTCAGAAATTTATTTCATGGTGTTCCAAGTGGAGCGCGACATGTACAAACTACTCTGAATATCACACGAGGATCAGGATCACTGAACGTGGTGCTTGCATGCCTCTGCTGTTCAAACTACAGAGGAAATTCTAAATAAATGCTTCTCTGGATTAGCATGTTTTAGTAAAGCTTTATTGTATTGTCAAGACAACAAATTAAATAAAATATAAACTACAAAATTATAGTAGATTTGCAATGTTAAACATAATGTACATACAATTTTGTACATTGATTTCCTCTTCATCCCTCATGATTCTGCATTCTCCAAACAATTAACTTCAGCTTTGTTCCAAACAACCCATTCTGTCAAGACTAAGTGACTTGGCAATATGTGGTTTGTCTCTAATAGCAATCCCAGCTAAGTGGTTCTCTCCTGTGAGCCAATCGTACCATATCATTTTACTTGTGCCTAAACTTGGACCATGCTGGGATAGAGTTCAGTGTGATGCTTTCCAATACAACTCAGAGATACACAAGGTGGAGACTGGCATCCTGAAGTAAGCAGTTCAGCTAACTTAATCACCTGATAACAGAATTTCAGATTTTTATCCAGCAGCAACAAATGGTGGCACCCATTTTCAGAGGCTAGAATTGTTTTTTTGAAGGCAATCCCAAAGGGAGCAAGGAATTCCTCATCAAGATTCACCTGCAGTTTAAATTACAAGCAGAAAGGGGTATTTGGCCAGGTTGAAGCTTATCCAGTATACCATTATATTGCAGACTCTCACAGCAGAGTTAGAATAGAATGACAAGTCACTGCTTGCTTCTTTCTAAGAAGACTGGCAAGCTCCAATAAAGCTTCAAGCTCCAATAAAGATGAGACCACTTGTTATAACCTTACCATCTCCCTAAATAGACTCATTTGTGTTTTCAAAAATTTTCAAAGTTTTCACATCATACATTTGAGATTCTATGTATTTAATGGAAATGCTAAAAAACCTAGAGTGGAAAGAAAATTATGCTTTCTTGACTCTTGATGTGGAGTCCCTATATAGCAACATTCCCCATAATAGGGGTATTGAGGTGATGAAACAGGTGTTGACAGGAGACCCTGATATGACGGAAGAACATGGATGTTTTATTGTGAATTCAATACGATTTATTCTTTCACACAATTATTTGTTATTTGATCAGAAATATTATCTCCAGGTAATGGGGATGGCCATGGGGACCAGGTTCGCGCTGAGCTACGCGAACCTATACAAGGTAGCCTTCGAGGAGGCCCATGTTTGGGGGGGTGGGTTCACGCGGACCTGGTTCTCTATGGACAGTATATTGATGATCTGTTTGTCATTTGGGGAGGAGGTGAGACTCGAGCACAAGCCTTTGTGGAGGCGTTAAATGATAATGATTATAATTTAAAATTTGTTAGCCGTTATATTCAAACAGATATGGATTTTTTGGATTTGCAGCTATCAGTTAAGGAAGGGGGGATGGAAGCATCCACTTTTAAGAAAAGGATGGATGTTGCTAATTATTTACATTTCAAGAGTGCCCATTATCATAAATGGAAGAATAACATACCGAAAGGTCAGTTAATGGGCCTTAAATGGAACTGCACTTCTAGTGCAGTTTTTGACGCACAAGCAAGAGATATGTTGGCGGATTTTAAGGAGAGATGGTATCCAGAAGATCTACTCATTAAATCTTTGGAGGAGGTTAAGAAAATGGAAAGGATTAATATGTTTAAAAAAAAAATGTTTTAGAACCACAGAGGTACAAAATAAACAAACACTACCACCTGTTGCTTTTATTTCTAAATTTAATAAAAAACCGATGTTAACAAAAAACATTTTTAGAAAGAACTATCCCATCCTACGACAAGATAATACATTAAGAAAATTATTACCAGAATACCCCAAAGTGATATTTAATAGAAATGTTAACCTTAAAAGCATCCTAGCCCCGAGTCTCCTCAAAAAAGGTCTGATAGAATTTTCAGGTCAGAAGAATTTGAAAAATTGGATTCCAGACAGAACAGAAGGTTGCTACAAGTGTGGCAATCAGGGATGCATCACATGCACCCATTTGGAGAATAGAATAAAATACTTTGCATATATGGACAAGAAATTTAAAATCAAAAGGTTCATTAATTGCAATACCTGTTATGTCATATATGTGTTGAGATGCAGTGGCAATATGCTTTATGTTGGAATAACATCAAGATCACTCAAAATTAGATTCTTAGAGCATAGAAGGAATATTGTCAATAAAAAATAAATCATAGCGCCTCTAGACATTTTAATTCGGTGCATGTGGGAGATACTAAGAATCTATTTGTATGTATAGTTGAACACATAACTGTTACGCTCAGAGGAGGGGATCGATAAAAAAAACTATGTACACAAGAGGTCTATTGGTTCCAACAATTAAATACACTGAGTCCATCAGGATTAAATGAGGTGGTCAAATTAAACAATGTGTTTTTTTGAGTGATCCCTATCTGGATATATGGGTCAAGTCAATCTTTCCTCTTTGGGTTGGAATGAGAGGTTATAGTATTAGATTTTATTTGTATCAATCTTAGGTGGCTCTATGTCTATTGTTCCTCTCCCAACGGGTTAGGGGATGAGGAACATATTTATATGTTTTTCTACATTTCATTAACCTTGGGGATTAGTGAATTCACATATGGGTAAGGTGTATGTATATACCAATGGGGTTAGGATACTGCTGGAAATCCCTTGGGAAATTATTATAGAGAAAATGCGTGTAGAATCAACTTATCTCTGAATAGTTCAATAAAGAATGTTAAAGTGTACATATATATATATTATGAGATGATTAATCAGAAAAAAATTCTGTTGAAACATCATGTTAGATCATATAATGATTTTTTATTTTTATTTTTATGTTTAATTTATTTTTAGCAATATTTTTTATTACAATTTTAATTTTATTTTTAGCATTTTTATCATTAAAAAATGAATCCACATGTGTTGAATAATGTAGTTATGATGTATGTTATATATTTGCATTTGAAATAAGTTACAATTTTGTGTTTTTTCACTCTGTTCCTTTCCTAAATGGAAATGGAGTAGTTAACTTGTAAATGAATTGATTACTTGCAGACTTGCCGGAATGAGTCTGAAGAGCAGGTTAAGCAGACAGGCTATTTAAAGAGTACTATCCACTACAAATTAAATTCTGTTTCCTCTGATGAAATCACGTTTGTGATGAAACGCGTCAGTAATGATTAGCACTACCATGCTCCACTTGGTTAACAGACTATTGTGAAGTTAAGGATTGAAACAAGTTCCATACCTATCTCGGACGGAGGTTTTTGGATTGCCGGTGTGATCTGGCTGGAGGCAGAGACTGGGACAGTTCGGAGGATCTTGTGAGGTGTATCTACGAATTAACAACAGAGGTCCAGGAAAGTAACAGCTTATTATTTATTATATTCATTGCATTTGTTACAATTGCTAAATTGTACGGACTTTCCATAACAAGTGATATTATCATCAAACAGATTGGACTTATCATAGAGCGATACACATGAGACACACTCCATTTATTATTGTGCCAAAAAGTTACAGCATTAGTGTCACGAGGACGATTAATGTTGTCCGAGAAAATCTTATTACTATTATTCACAGATGAGAATGTTATGCTAATTGAGCTCTTAATGGGACTTGTTCATATTCCAAAGGTCTTTGATATATAATATATCCGGAAAATACCCAGTGTGAGCAATCATGTTAGGGTTTTATATATATTTTCCTTGGTGATATCTATTCACCCTTTGGGAAGGATTCTTTTTATTTATTTTTAATAACTCAAGTTCAAGACCGAGATAGATATATATATATATTTATAAATATATTTTTGCATGCATTATCATTGGCAAAAGTGGTAATGGTTTATCAGTGCACTGATATTTAATTAGTATACTGCTGTATATTTGTTTTTAGTTTAATAAATCATTTTAAATTTTCACCAATGTGGATTCATTCATTCTGGGTGTAGTTCGGATTCTCAGCGCTGATTCATATTGTATTTAGTTGTCACTTTGAACCCACAGGTTCTTTTCAGCAGCGGGACTCTGGACATACACTTAGTTGTTTAAGTATATAGACTAGTCTTTCAGCGCCGAGTTTATATTTTTATTTTATCTCATTTGTGTTGTCACCAACATTGAGGAGCTTCATTAGAAAGAGTAGAATACTCACCATCTCCAGTTAGCCCACTAGCCATGGATTATCTCTGCTGTGCCAGTTGTGCACTTTGAGAATGTCTTACAGCTAGGAAGGTTTTTTGACTGAGCATAATGAACTCACCTTAGAGAGTCAAGCAGATGTCTTTATTGTGGCCAGCAAGGCCATTGGAAAACAAAGCATCCAGAATTGAAAAAAATCTGAGTCATCAGGAACTAGTGTTTCTCATTGAAACAGGAGGAAAATCTTGTGAGCATTGAAGCTATTTTTCCTTCACTTTCCTTTAAGCTGTCCATCGCCCTCTCCTGGGGGGCAGGGGGCTCCTCTGTAGATACAGAATCTTTTTTGAATTTCAGATCAACGGGGTATTTCATAGATTTGGACTTTACCTGCAAGATGGAGCTACTCTTGGTTCTGAAAATCAGGACAATGGCCATAGAAACTGTTTATGGACAACCAATAACACCAGTTCTGGTAACCCAGGAGACTATCCGGAGCCGATGTGTGTGTTTATTCCAATCACTAGGAGCTAATCTCATTCAGAGACATCCACACCCCAACAAGAGTAATCATTCTGGGTTACCACTGAAACTACATTTACAACCCAATGATTAATTGGAGGACTAAACAGATACAGAAATGGTACAAGTCATGCCAGACCATATTCCTCTAGCCAGGAAAAGTGGCAATGGTATGTGTTACTATCCAGAAAGAGGAGCCTAAGTCTGGACCAGAAGGGCTGCCAAACGAGTACCAAAGTTTTAGCAGGGTCATTGACAAAAGTAGGCATAGGCAATCTCATTAAATGGAACTACCCAACTAACTGACAAGGGCCATAACCACCTATATACAGACAAACCTGTGCTTCATCACAGAATACATGTGATCAGCAGGGTGCAAGGTTCTTTTTCATGACCAGAAGGACAGTTTCCTAAGGCCCTGCATCAAATTTTGGAGGCTCAGGAAAAACACAATTTAGTACCCTCTTCCACTGATCTTGGACTTATTCAAGAGGCTCCTTCAAGCCATAGTCTTCATCAAATTGAATCTGAGAGGCTTCTACAAGCTGATACATGAATGACAGGTGGAGGAATGAATTGACACAATGTTCTGCCTGTGCAAAGCCACAGAAGACTTCCAAACATATGTGTATTCCCTATTTAGGGACCTACTGGATACATCAGGCCTCATTTACCTGGATGGTATCCTCATTTTCTCATGACAGATAGAAAAAGCTCCTGGATAATCAACAATGTGCCAAGATGGAAAGGTGTTCCTTCAAACGTCCAGAGTGAGCCCAACATTGACTTGTCTAAGAGAGGAGCAGGTTCTGTGCTCTCTCAGACTGTTGACAAGGATGTCTTTCACCGCTTTGCCTTCTTTTTGAAGAGATTCACCACTGATAAAGCCATGTGCAATGTGGAAAACTGGGAATTGCTTGCCGTCATTATGGCACTCGTTGTGTGGAAGCACCTTCTGGAAAGGGCAAGATTCCCATTCTCTTTCCTCATCAACCACAATAAACCTCAAAATATTCAGTGGGCGAAGAAGTTGAACCCTCGACATGCATGGTGGGTGCTGTTCCTTACCAGGTTCAACTTCAGCTTCTCTCCAGTTTTGACCCTGTCCATATCTTCGGATTTGCTAGACAGGATACAGGTTGAAAATGCAGAGCTTACCAAGGTGCTTGAGGCATCTGAAAGCAAGAGATTTGTTTCCACTGGCTGCCAGTTGCAGGTGGGCTCATGAATGCCACAGAAGCAACAGACCCATATCTCCATAAACTTCTTCCCTAGCTTCCAAGGCTATACCACCATCATGATGGTAGTGGATCACTCCCTCCAGGCCAAATATAATCCTAACACCATCTGTGGTGTCTATAAGCATATCCATGTGATGGTACCCTTGGAAAAGGTTTTCAGAAACAAGCTTTGGCAATTTTTTTTAGCGGATTGGAGACCTTTGCCAGCACACCCATGCACTAGAACAGAGGGCAGACCAATATGATGACACCTTAGATGCTGATCATTCAAGGATTGGTGAGCAGGAAATCTGTATATTGGCATTATGGTCTAAACTGGAAGTTATTGAAAAAATATCTGGCAGATGAAATCTCAGGCTGTGAGGGGTCACTGAGCAGAAAAAAGACCACACTGACCCTGTAGCTATAGATTCTATGCTTTAGTGAGTCACAATACCACTGCATTCTTAAAACTATGTATAAATGAGTCTTTGCTCATAGATTGTTCTAACATTACTGCACTGAGAGTGGATTTGGATTTGGAGAGTGGAAAATGAATTATTTTTCTTACTAATTCCATCGAAAAAAACAGCAAGTGTTTTGGTGACCCACAAAAAATCTTGAAGTCAGTTGCATTTTGTGCTGGAGGAGAAGCTAGATCAGTTTGAGCAGGAAAACCAGTGGTAGGAGGTCCTATGGTCAGTCTAAGCTCAGTTTAAGCTTTAATGTTATAGATTCTAAAGAGATTTTCTGCCAGACAACCTAAATTACCCTTAAGTCTCCAAATAATATGTGTATTGCTTAACTAATAAGCCTGATAAATTGTTAGCCTCCTATTTACAAGATAACATTTATTTTTATTAACGAAGCTTTACATTTATTTTTATTATTGAAGATTTGTAAAGCACCACAGTGCTCCACAGCGCAGTACAGTAGGAAAAACAGGCACAAAAAATGTAGACAAATAAACTCCGGCGTGAAAACAAAGTGTATAAATGGTCCTGCTCATTAGAGAGTTTTTATTCTAAGTGGAAGACAGCACAGCTGAAACAAGTAGAGCGATTGTCTCTCTTAGTAGAGATTGGGAAAGTTGTCAAGGTGCATTAGTGTAAGTAGTATCATTGGGGATAAATAAAGCTCTAAAAGAGAGATGTGTTTTCAGAGAGTGTTTTAAGACTTGAAGACTGTGGAAAAGCCTGATTGGATGTAGTGGAGAATTCCACAAGTGGGTAGCAGATGGTAGAAGGCTTGTTGGCAGGTGGGAAAGGTTGGGAGGGATTTTGAGATTTGAGATATATGAAGGAGTGGCATTGTTGAGGGTTTTGTAGGCAAGGGTGAGTAGTTTGAATTGTATTCTGGAGAACACAGGGAGCCAGTGTAGGTATTTGCAAAGTGGTGCAGCAGATGTGTAAGTGAGGAAGATCAGTCTTTTAGCAGCATTCAGGATAGATTGATTTGGGGATACATGGGTGTCGGGAATGCCATATAGCAGGAGGTTGCAGTAGTCAAGACCGGGGATGATGAAAGAATGAATAAGAGTTTTGGTAGCATGTTGTGTAACCGAATGGAATATTATGACAATGATTCTAATGTGGAGTCGACAGGATTAGGAGAGATTTTGGAACTGAAGAATAAAGCAGAGGACAAAGTTAGGTGTGACACCAAGACAGTGGGCTTGGGAGCCTTAGGAGATTGTGGTGCTATTGACAGATTTGAGGGGAGGTGGTGAGAAGAATGGTTGAAAAGTTCTGTTTTGGACATGTTAAGATTTAGGTAGCGCTGGGATATCCATGTGGTTGCAGCCCGAAAAAATGGCTTGAGTCATTAAGGAGAGCAAGGCAAAAAAGGAATAAATTTGATTCTGGACAAACCATGTTACAATGTAAGGGTTGCAAATTAGTTTATTATTTTGCACATAAAGAAAATACTGGCTTTTTAGTCATGTAGCACACAAATTCTTGATAACTTTATTTTTACACTGAAATTTAAAATTGATCTGAGACATGCCCTACCCTAACTATAAATCTATCCCCATATTTCAAATTTACCTCCCCTTCCAATGCAACATGGTTTTGCCCAGGTGCAAAGTTACTCCTTTTATTTTGCTTTGCTCTCCTTAATGACTCAGTCCCTAAGACTTTCCTCTAGTCATCAAACCTTCAAGTGTTCTCTGAAAACCCAGCTCTTCAGGAAAGCATATAATATTCCTCAACCAGCATCTTAATCTCCCTAGGTTATCCTATTACCACCCTCTACACAGTTAACACAAGACAACAACCCTGTGACTTACAGTATTGTGTCTAGATCATATAGCCCACTAAGTACTTTTTTACCTTTGCATTCTAGCTGGACAAATATGCAATATGCAGCACTTACCCTCGTGCATCAAAATGTCTTTATCCCGTAGATGGTAAACTTGCAAGCATAAGCCTCTTACCACTCTGTCGATATGTATGACCCAGTATTTTTTTTTACTGTTTGTTCCCAATTGTAAAGTGCTACGGAATTTGCTAGCGCTATATAAATAAATGTTGATGATGATGATGTCTACTTAATTAGGGAAGCAAACCTCTTTCAGAACAGTGAATGGCTGCAATTGTGTTAATTTTCATCTTTTGGATGGAGTATACACAGTAACTGTAAATATTTTTTTACATTGTATTTACATTATGGAATCAAAATTGGCTTATTCCAGAATTTTTACCACTGTTCTACACAGACTACTCTGCATTATTACTGTAAAGTCAAATATTTTTTAAGTTATTTGATTACAAATAAAACAGACAATAATTGGATACATAAGTATGAAACACATTGTTTAAATACTTGGTAGTAACACCTTTAGTTGCAATCACAATTGTAAGCCTTCCCACATCTGGATACTGTATTTTTTCTTTGCATTTTTGCTCAATTTCCACCAGGTTACAGTGGGACCACTGGAGAAAAGAAATTTTAAAATCATTCCACAGAGTCTCAATCGGTTTAAGATCTTGGCTTTGACTGGGATTTTCTTGCATTTAAATTTATGTCCTTTTCTGTATGCTTTGGGTCTGGCTAAAATATGTTTTTTTGTACTTAGCTTTCTATTGGTCTCTTGCAGACTGCAGCATGTTTTCCTCCTTCTATTTTCAATTCATTTTGCTGTGTTCTCTAGTCACTAAAGAAGCTAAGCATTCCAGTCGAATTATGTTTCCACCAACATGCTTTATGGTATGGGTAGATTTCTTGGAATAATGTACAGTGTTAGGTTTGCACTATGCATTGGACCTAGTGTTGAGGTTGAACATATCAATGTTTATCTCATCAAACCATGGAATATTTCTCCAATTGGCATGTGAGTTACCCATATACTTTCTGCCAAACTATAAATCAAACCTTCTGAAAAGCACAGGTTTGTGAAGTGCTATGCTATAGTTGTTTCATGGACAGTTTTCCCCAAAATTGCCATGGAAAACAGTATTTATGACAGAGTAGCCATAGGTCTTCTGATTTCTTTCCAATGAGTGCTCCCTAACACATATGCTCAGTTTTTGGAGAATGGACTATTCTAGATAAATTCACAGTAGTGCCCTATTCACTCTGTTTCTTTATAATAGGCATGACAGTGCTCTGGAGTTATTAAAATGCATTGCAATCTTTTATCTAGAAATACTCAAACCATTTTGAAAAAGGTTTTCCCAAATAGTTTTCTGAATTTGCACAAAAAGTTTAAGATCTTTATCTTTATTGATC
Organism: Mixophyes fleayi; assembly: GCF_038048845.1. Taxonomy (NCBI): domain Eukaryota; kingdom Metazoa; phylum Chordata; class Amphibia; order Anura; family Limnodynastidae; genus Mixophyes; species Mixophyes fleayi. The sequence goes on from NC_134410.1 coordinate 53,922,987, forward strand.
TTTTGAAAGTTGAAAAGATCTGTTTGAGTAGCTTTGAGGATGCGTGAAAAGTCTTGAACATTTGCTATGGTTGTATTTCACATTATTGGGGTGCATTAGACATATAGTATGTGCAACACATTTTTACAACACTGAATGTGCTTGATGTGGCTTGAGAGCATTTGATGCTCAATGTTTTTCACATGTAATCGATCTGCATATTTGCATACCAACCTAGAACATTTGACTAATGTGTTCAACTTCCAACTGCCATTTCAAATTTTGGTCAAACTGCAAAATATTCAGCCCCAAATCAGCAATATATCTTGAACAGTATTGAAGTTAGTGAACCAGCCCCAAATCAAGAGCAAATCATGAACATTTCTGAAGCCATTGAACTATCCTGGTTAAATTGAAATTTCACCTTGCTCGAACAGCTTGAGCATCTCCATTTTCCTGATTGGCATTTTTCAGTGGTTTTTATTATTTTCTTTGAATATTATTTGATCTTCTTGTATTGTAAATGCACATAATGGACACAGAAGCTTCAGAAGAACTTATAGTCCGGAGATCCAGTCTAACACAATATCCTTTTACCCCTCGCGGCTAAAAAGAAAAAAACAAAAACACTCATGACTCATTGCCAGTTAAAACTTTGTTTGAAGGCAAGTACACAATGACTGCTCTTGAAGAAGATCATGTACCTTAAGTTTTGATATTAAACGTAAACATAACATGAGATGCTTTGGATTTTTAAATTAAACACTAAAAATGATGAATGCATATTTTAAGTTATTTATAATGTGCATTAACTTCCAAAGTTTAAAATTTGCTGTTACATTTTCAATGTTTTCTACTTTATCATTCTCTGTAAAATTTTGAATATATACTGTAAATATTGTCTCCACTCCACAATGTCGCACTGTAGCGGTCTGGTTTTCAATTTGCAGTATATCTACCTTCGATAACATCATTGTTTCCTTAGGCTAACCTGAACAGATGGGTTTTGAGTGAGCGTTTGAAGTGAGCCAGCTTGGTGAGAACCTGATAGAATGGGTTAGTTAATTTCAGGAAAGGGGGCAGCATTGGAGAAATCTGGAATACAATAGTAAGAGGTGGTGACCAGAAGGCAGGTGTTACGAGAGTCTTTGAAAGACCATAGAGGGCAAGAGGGAGTATGAGTGGAGATAAAATTGGAGAGATAAGGAGCAGTGGCATTAAAGATGGCTTTGTAGGTGAGGATGAGGAGTTTGAAGAGGATGCTGAAGCAGATGGGGAGCCAGTGTAGGGCTTGACAGAGAGAGGAAGGTAAGTAGGTCTGCAGCCGTCAGTATGGACTGAAGTGGAGCAAGATGGTAGTGGGAGAGGCCTGTGAGGAGGAGGTTACAGTAATCCAGGTAGGAGGTAATGATAGAGTGACTGAGAGTTTTGGTGGCATTAGTGAAGAGTAAGGTTCTGATCCAGGCTATATTGCGGAGGTGGAACCTGCATCCGATTGTATGTGAGGGGTGAAAGAGAGGAAGGGGTCAAGGGTAACTCCCAGACAACAATCCTGTTGTAAAGAAGAGACCATGGTAGAACCAATGGTGATAGAGAAGGCGGGAGGGGAGGAGTCTCTAGAGGGAAAGGATTATGAGTTGAATTTGGCCATATTGACTTTGAGGAAATGTTGTGACATAGAGGCACCAGGAAACATTGTTGAGGATGAAAGGGATGAGGACAGGAAAAGAGAGGTAGATTTGGTGTAATCAGCATAGAGGTTGTAGTGGAGGCTGAAGAAGCTGATAAGATAACCAAGAGAAGAGGTGTACAAAGAAAAGAGCAGAGGGCCAAGGACAGAGCTCTAAGGGACTCCAACGGGAATTTGGAAGAGGGAAGAAGAGGAGTCAGATGAAGAGACAAAGAAGGAGCAGTTACAGAGATACGAAGTGAATCAAGAGAGGACAGTGTCAGAAAGACCAAAAGAGCAAAGGGTGTCAAGCAGGAGGGGATTGACTGTGTTGAAGGCTGCAGAAAGATCCAAGAGAATGAGAAGCAGGTAGTGGCCTTTAGATTTAGTTTTGGATTTTATAGTAATACAGTATAAAATAACAATTATTTGCATCTTGACTTATTATATTTATGATAATCCAATTGCAAACTAATTAATGTAGAAAGCAATAAAATAAAAAAATGACTGTTACAGTAAGGTTATCCAAATGAGATAATTTTGAAACATTCTGAAAATGAATCCAAAATTAATTTTTAATGCTAAAAGTGAAAAAGTAAAATTTCTGGAATGCTGTGCCAGTAATTAGGCCTAAATAAATCCATTCATTAAAATTACTGGCATATGTAGAACAAGTAAGAAGTCATAACAAAATGGCTTCCAAGAATTTGTGTTTCATAATCTTGTGTCTAAACCCGTAAATAATGTAAATAATGTAAAATGTATCTTGTCCTTTATTAACTAACTGTTAAACATATATAACTATTATTATAATTATGATAAATGATAAAATATAAAAAAAGTTACACAGCATTTATTAGATGTTGGAATTAATGTTTTTTTTTATTTTGCAATGGGGCTTTAAAAGTTGATTTATATAAATTATGTGCTGTGAATACACATTATATTATCCATATTAAACAAATTACTCAAACAGTGTCTGCAACAGCAATTATATACATGCATTATAAAAGGAAAGCATTTGTATTTAGACTAAAAGCTTCCTTTTGGGGAGACCTCTCATGTTCTAAATGTACTCAAACAAACAATAATATAAATGTACCTATGGGCCCACCACCAGAGACTAGTCTATACAATATCTAAAGTTTAAGTGCTTGAACTATGAATTTTCATGAAACACATAAGACCCAGCAGTGCAAGTCCCCATTTTGCTCTGAGACTGAGAGATCTCGGAGCAAACAGAAGACATGAGCAATGGACAAAAAAAAGAAAACAAAGAAAGCTTTTTAACTTATAATGGAAAGCGTGTACATACACTATATGGACAAACGTATTTTGACGCTTGACTATTACACCAACAGGGACTGTAATAAAATGACTGTATTCAAATACATATCATTTAAGATGGAGTTGGTCCCCTTTTTGCAGCAATAATAGCTTCCACAATGTGGAATGCTTTCCACAAGATGTTGGTGTGTTTCTGTGGGAATTTGTGCCCATTCATTCTGTAGAGCATTTATGAGGTCAGGCACTGATGTTGAACAGGGAGACCAGCTTGAAATCTCTGTTTCAGGTCATCCCAAAGGTTTTCAATGGGGTTAAAGTCAGGGCTCTGTGGGGGCCAGTCAAGTTCTACCACACCAAAACTTATCAAACCATGTCTTTATAGTCCTTGCTTTGTGCAGTGGGGCACAGTCATGTTGGAATAGAAAAGGGCCTTCTTTAAACTGTTGGCACAAAATTGAAAGTACAGCATTGTCCAAAAACACTTGGTATGCTAAAGCATAAAGATTGCCCTTCACTGGAGATAAGCCCAAACCCTGAAAAACAGCCACATACCATTATCCCTCCTCCACAAAACTTCACAGTTGTCATAATGTAGTTAGGCATGTAGCATTCTCCTGCCATCCGCCAAACCCAGACTCACCCATCTGACAGCCAAACAGAGAAGCGTGATTCGCAACTCCACAGAACATGTTTCCATTGCTCCACATTCCAGTGTCGGTGTGCCTTACACCACTCCATCCGACGCTTGCCATTGGTCTTGGTGATGTGAGGCCTGAATACAGCTGCTTGGCCATGGAAACCCATTCCATTAAGCTCCCTCTGCACAGGTTTTTTGCTTACATTATGCCAGTGAAAGTTCAGAATTCTTCAGCTATGGAATCAGCAGAGCATTGGAAACTTTTACGCACCATGTACCTTAGCAGTCATTGACCCCTTGTAAAGGCAAACTTGCCATTACAAGCTATCACCGCTTTAAATTTTCAATGCAAAGTCGAAGATTTCCGGAAAGTTGAAAAAATCGGAGGATGATACATTTACCCCCATATGTTCAAGGATGCATTGTTTCAGCATCCTACTAGTCTTGCCTACATACAATAAATTGCATAGGCACTCAAAACCATAGATCACTCCTTTGGTTTTACAATTTATGTAACCATTAATTTTATGTATTTGGCCAAAACGATCTGTAAATTCTGATTTCCTTACCATGTGGTTGAAAATGTTGCAATTACCACATTTATACGTTCCCGTTATCCATTCCTTATTTTTGGCAGATATAAAATGACTTCTTACCAATCTGTCCTTCAGATTGGTGCTTCGTCGCCAGCTGAAATGAACTCTATCTTCCAAAACCTTTGCAAGATCTGAATCTGAAAGTAGAATAGACCAGTGATTTTGAATGATTGTTTGAATCTGTTTACACTCATTGCAAAAATCACCTATAAATCATATTTTGTTAGTTTCTTCTTTCTTTTTAGATGCAAATATCAGATTATTCCGATCCTTATGATAAACATCTCTTATAGCTTTCTTTATAGATCTACGACTGTGACCTCTTTCTACCAACCTCTCGCTTTGCTCTGCAGCTCTAATTTTAAAATGATGTAAATTGGAGAAATTGCTTCGTATTCTAATAAATTCTCCTTTCGGAATATTTTTCACTACCGATGGAAAGTGAAAGCTTTGATTATGTAAGATGTTGAGGGTAGCCGTTGGTTTTCGAAATAGATCACATACAAGTGTGCCATTGGATCCTTTGCTTATGGTGATATATAAAAAGTCTACAGCTGTTTGACTCATGGTATATGTTAGTTTTAAATTGTTGTTATTGTCATTCAAGATGTCTATAAAACTATTGAACAAATTGTCACTACCTTTCCATAGAATCAAAATATCATTGATAGAAGCAGGAATAATATCAGGAATGGGCACTAATGGATTCCCCAAAGCTGCCTGAGATATATAAGAGAAAGCCCACCTGATTTCAACCATTATACTTAAAATGGAAACAATAATATACCTCACAGCGCTAAGTGGATGAAACACACATGAATTCGCCAGCACCAAGATCACATGGGATACTGTAACAAACAAATAAAATACATAGAGTAGTATTGTCCCAACATGTGAATTGTGTAATATTAACTAAGGTGTTCCATGGGGATATTCCCTTCTCCAAGTGTGTCTTCTATGATGTGGCCAATAGATATTTATAAACCACTTGAAGGGGTCCCCACATGGAATCTGCTTACAAAGTAGATTCTTGAACACAGCATCTAATATATATATAAGCCTAGCAGCGTGTGTTAGTGTGTGTGTGTGTGTGTGTGTGTGTGTGTGAAAACATTTTTTTCTCAGAAAGGGGCTCATCCAATTGACCTGAAATTTGGTATACTGACATTATTTGACAAAAAAATTATAATAGTGAAGTCAGTTAACTTCTATCATCCCCCCTTCCCCCCGTGGGAGGGGTAGTAAAGACTAAATTTACCAGTTGAGGGCTCAAACTCTTGACCGTGTGGGTATTCATTTACCAGAGCCTGTGTTGGTCATGGACAATTGTATGTCGCATTTTCACGAGTACGGAGAAGCAGTGATGTGAAAGTGCAGGTTATGAGTACTGCCCTTCAAGGAAGACTGATTGAGCACAGCGATAAGGTGTTTAGCAGAAATGTTGTGTATCGAGAGGTTTTAGAACAGTAAGACGATGGAGATTAAGGATGTGGCAATGAAGAAGAATGATGAGGTGGTGACATGTGGACAAAACCACGTTAAAAAAGGGCGCTTACGTTGGGAAGTAACGCTCTTCCCCTGAGGAGGCCTGATCTAGCCCCAAATGCATGACAAGAACCTTTTTAACACCTTAAGTAGCTTGATTTGACTAGAATGCATGAGTATCATGCACGGGTTAACTTGAATCAAATAATCTCTGATGCTCGAGATGATCCTTTTCATCCAGAAACACTCCACTGATAAATATAGAATGCCAAAAACAAAACATTCATAGTATAACTCCATTTAATTAGAGCACAACGATATAAAACAGTAAAATGACAGAAGTGGTGTACTTCCATCAGCATACCATCAGCATTAGAATCCCAAGCACAAAATAGTGAGAGAAGAAGTGGGTTACCCGGGTCAAGTCTTCTCCCAACCAAAGAGTGTAATAGTCCTAGCTGGTAACAGGAACTGCTCTCCAGGTCATCCAACGCGTTTTGAGTCTCAGAGGACTCTTTATCAAGGTGACTAGAAAAGGCAGTAATAGTTTCTTTTACTTTGAGAGGTTACATAAAATATTAACATTGCCATACATGAAGTTAACAGAAAATAACAATCAGTCATTAGATATACTACATAATCGTCACACCTTACTAAGATCCCCTCAATGTATTCCTGCATAGCTTTGGTTTCAGAAGCGTATAATGCACAAAATCTGCCTTTTGGTAATCTAGGGCCTGATTCATTAAGGATCTTAAATGAAGAGGTATCTTATTTCAGTCTCCTGGACAAAACCATGTTACAATGCAAGGGGTGCAAACTAGTTTTCTGTTTTGCACATAAGTTAAATACTGACTGTTTTTTCATGTAGCACACAAATATCAACTTTAAATTTCAGTGTACAAATAAACTATCAAGTATTTGTGTGCTACATGAAAAAGCAGACAGTATTTAACTTATGTGCAAAACAGAATCCTAATTTGCACCCCTTGCATTGTAACATGGTTTTGTTCAGAAGACTGAAACAAGAAGTTTCTCAAGTTAAGATCCTTAATGAATCAGGCCCCTAGATCAGATCAATGGCACAATCATTATTGCGGTGCGGGGGTAACAAATCTGTAGTATCTACTGTGTATTAATGCAGATAAAGATATTTTGCCTTTATACTACTGTAATATCTTTGAAACATTACATGCAATGTTTTCTGCTCGGTTACGTTCACTTAATTAATTTGGACTCTAATTTACATGGTCTCTTTATTGGTTATCATGACAATAGGCATGTGTCTGCTGATTATAATTTACATGCAGTGCCCTTTGTTTTGGAATGTTTACTGAGGTAGTTTGTATTCTCTTTTATTTGATTTCTGTTTATTTGTCATTTTAGTAACATGCCCATGTATGGTCATTTATTAGTTAAATAGTGTTTAACCTTTTTTTTTTGTTTATTATTAGCTGGGCTTTATACTGCAGCACACTTGTTATATAAGGCATCTGTTTGTGGTTTTTATCGGCAAGCAAAGCTCAATTGTGAGTAAATATTGAAAGCAATGCTTTCCATGTGTTGCTATGGCAATGTTATGCTATATTGATTGTTTCGCTGGCCATATGAATTATGTGTGTCTCCATGGCAATGGGATCCCAGCATTCTCTGCATTGGTATGACAATTTCCATTTGTTATAGTGCTTTGTTGATGTATTTAAGCAGGTAAGAAACTGTATGTTAGTGTGCCATGATAAAGATCCCCTTTTGGATTGAAACTAGCACTTGCCAATTGTAATGCAATTGAAACTACTAAATCATTTACGTGACGTAAAAACTGGCATGTGCATTAGTCATATTTGCCTACTCTCCCAGAAGAGTAGGCAACCCTCCCGGAATCTAAAATATGCCGAAATTCATGGCATTGAATATCTGGGGCGGGGCTTAATCACATCATTAAGCCCCACCCACACTTTTCAATGCCGTGAGTTTAGGCATTGTATAGTGGGGGTGTCGCCCCCTCCTACCCCTTGGAGGGGCCGACGGAGGACAGAGTCACAAAGTTGGCAACTATGGTATCACTATGTCTTTCTTTGCTACACTATCTAATGTACGTCTGAGCACGCCATGCATTTGTATTGCCAGCAGTGGGAAATCCTCAAGTTATAAATAGGATCATTGACACTTAAGAGCTCACTTTGCGGTAGAGCTCCTAGGAGCTAGTTTAGTGTCGTGTACCAGGGTTTTTCATTTTGCAAAGATTGTAGGGTATTAGTGCCTGGATGTAGGTCGGTAATAAAGATGGTAAATGACGGTTGTGTAAGGATGTTTTTATTTCAATTAAAATGATGTTTACACTTGTGTCTGTGTTTATTTACATTTTTCTTTAGTGCACTACAGGTCCCAGCAGGTCCTGTGTTCAGGACATGCTGGAATTTGTGGTTTCTAAAGCTCCAGCCTGCCCTGACATGTGTACATTACAATATTAAGATCCTTAAATTTTTCAGCAGCCGCCCCCTGCATCAATAAGTCAGGGGATGGTGAATATGATATTTGCAAAGCCCCAATAGGTTCCTGGTCCCCCTCCTCGGCATCCTGACCATCCTCCTGGGCCCCCTTGGAATCATGCTCCTCCTCAGGCTTCATCCTCGCCCACGGCATGTTTGCTGGATGTTTAGGAAGAGGAGGATGCTGAGGCGTTCTGTTGAAATAAATATGACACATTAATTTATTTATAAATGTTATCCCTGGCTCAGTTCTCCATGAGAACTACGGTAAATGAATGTAAGTATTTTAATAAGAGACGTTTTAAAATACTTTTATTAACGTAAGTACAAAATTGAAGTTAACAATAAAGTTTTCATAAAGTTTAAATAAAGCAACTTGTTTACAGATTTCACAATGGTCTCTCTCTCCTTGTTCCTTTTAAATCTTAACCAAGTGGGTGGTTGAACTGCAGATAAGGAGACTGAGATCAAGAAATTTCTAGCAGTCGCAAGGAAGCACTGATAACAGTCACATCACACAGGCAAAGAATATCCACCACTGATGTCTTCTTAGGAGCTGAACTAATATCAGACTACAGGTAATTAGGTACGCATTACCTTTGAGGCTACAAGACCAGGGGAATCACACCCCGTGGATGGAGTGAGCAGGACACAGTTACCTTCTAGATATTAACCATTGCATTACAAACAACTGTATATGTTTTATACATAAAGATTGGATGGCAACTCTATACCTGTGCTATTTAGATTAACACTGACATTTGCTAGTGATATATGAGTCTATTACAACATTTGTGAGCATCACTGATATTTATATTATTGGATATCTCTTTCAATGCATTGTCATATATATGCGACCATAAATTATATTATATCAATAAACTCATGTGGAGCGCATTAATTGAGCTGCTCACTTAGATTTAATACCGGTGAGGTTAGTAGCGACTACCATTAATCAACTTTTAAACAGAGAACTTATGCCTAGAAATATCAGCCGTCAAATCTGCAAGGAGCTCGGGCTGTCTCCTCCTCAAGTCACTCCACCTTCAATGGAGCTGCACAATTGTAGGCCTGCAGTTATATTGTAACTACAGGCGCCTGAGGATGCCCAAGCTGCAGGTACCAATGCAAAGTGTCCATTGCAGTGGTTAGCACCCGCAGCTTTGCATAGCTGAATATTGTTGAATGCATGTTTGCAAGTGAATGATAAGTGAATGAAACTTTTCAACACTTTCATCAATGGATATCAGTGCACGTATGGGCGTATGCAGATTAGTCATGGATCCCTTCAGTACCATATGTGAGATGGCTGACTCACCTGTAATTAATTGCAATAATGAACCCTAAATAGACAATTAGGGGTGTGGCAGTGCCTAGCCATTCATACACAGTCAATGTCAGGCGAACACACTTGCATGCCTTATGTAAGAGCTGGAGAGACAATCATTCAGTGGTGTCATTTTCTGTGTTCTAATAGCTATTGTTAGTAGGAGCTCGGATTTTTGGATTGGCAGCTCATAGTTTTCACTTCGACATTATTGGTTAGTTCCAGGCCCGTGTGAGTCACTTTAATGACTGCCTTTCTGCTACTCTTTAGACCAAAATAAAGAATCAAAACACTACCCACCCACCACTTTTGTGCATCAAAATCAGTATTATTAGTGAGTACCAGGTCCTATGTGATTCCATTTTTATTCGTCATTTAACTATTGTTACTAATGCATGTATTTGTACTCCTCATGGCAGAGTAAGATAAAGCTGACCAAAGTCAGGCCTTTGGCTTCTGCACTTCAGCATCGACGCAGAGGCAGCCAAATTTCAACCAAAGAGAGGTGGATGTGTTGGTCTTGCTGGTTGCAGTGAGGATACACACACACACACACACACACACACACACACACACACACACACACACACACATATGCACAAGTCGTCTAACATTATTTTGGACTATATACAGTGCAACATTCTCATCTTTGAACATTTAATTCATATGGCAAGACTATAAGCGTCAAATGAAGGATTCAATTTTATAATGTGTGACCAGACCATGCATGCTAGGACTAGAGGTGGTGGTCCCACATCCAAATAATATTGCAGTTCCTTGAAGACCATTACATTGGCCTGCATTGATGAGCAATTGGTGCATAGGGTAGACATGATTAACCATGGTGATAGCCCATCTTATTAAGATCACTTACCGCCCCAGGTACATTTAAAATTACAATACATGGAAACAAAAATATAGCACTTGCCAATTGCAATGCAAATAAAATTCTAAATCCTTCACACTTATATTGCAAGCTAACCAGGTTATTGTACCAACTGACAATGGTCTTCAAGATTAATGAGTATTTTCAGACAATATCACTTAGAGATTTCAGTGCTGGTAAATGCTTTGATATGTTATTACATTTGTGATCATTTTTGTATAAATGAGACTCCACATATACACACCGACTTGCATGTTAATATAAAACATTCGGAAATCTACTAATATGATGCAAAAAGTGGATGTTAGTGAGTCAAACATAGACACAATTTTTCTTTTTAAAAATGTTAGGCGAACATGCAAATACAGAAGAAGAGGAGGACCTGGCGAAGGTGACTCGTACTGTGGAAGAACCTCAGTTGGAAAAGCAAGCAGGGGGCAGTGGGGCAGATGCATAACTCCTGGATTACTTCTATAAATTGCACCACTCCAACCAAACACTAGAGAGTACAAACCAGGAGATAAGCACTACCCTCACCCATATTATTCACAAATTCACCAACCTGGACACTTCCTTAACCCAGATCAATCACAATTTCACTAGCCTGAACACTAACCTAACCCAAATAAATTCCATTTAGACCAATATTGACATGACCCTTATCCGTCTCATTGATATATTCCATTTAATTTAAGCATTACATTTAAAGCAATGTAAAAAAGGCAATGAAAAGTAGATGAAATCACATATTCGTTGTAGGATTAATAATTGTCTGATTCAGGAGGGCTTGGGGCAAAGTCATCCAGCTCTGTGCTAGCAACATCAGCTTCTTCCACCCTTGGAACCCCAGTCCTGATAGCGATGTTATGTAATACCACACACATAGCAATTATGGCCAGTCGAGGAATCTAGCCTTTTACAGGCCTTGGGCCTGAGTCATTAAGGAAAGTAAGGCATAGAAAGGAGTAAATGTTCTCTGGGACAAACCATGCTTCAATGCAAGGAGTGCAAATTAGTTTATTATTCTGCACATAAGGTAAACACTGTCTGTTATTTCATGCAGCACACAAATACTTGATAACTTTATCTTTACACTGATATTTAAAGTTGATCTAGGGCATGCCCTACCCCATTATAAATCTGTCTCAACTTTTTAAACTTACCTCCCCCTCCAATGCAACATGGCTTTGCCCAGAGAACTCAGGTGCAAAGTTACTCCTCTTTTATGCTTTGCTCTCCTTAATGACTCAGGTAATGGTTTGATACACAAGGGTAAGTTTTACATCATATTGCATATTTGTCCAGCTAGAATGCAAAGGTTACAAAGTATTTAGTGGGCTGTATGCTCAGTCACACAACTATGTTGATCAGAGGGTTGTAGTCTTGTGTTAGCTGTGTAGAGGGTGGTAATAGGGAGATTATGAAGGCGGTAGAAGAATATTATAAGCTTGTCTGAACAGGTGGGATTTCAGAGAACGCTTGAAGGTTTGAAGTAGAGATGCTCACTGACCCCCGTGTTTTGGTTTTGTTTTTGTGTTTGGATCTGGATTACCTTCGTGTTTTGGTTTTGCAAAACCGCCCTTGCGTGTTTTGGTTTTGGTTTAGTTTGGTTTTGTTTTGCTATTTTCATTAAAAAATCAATGTTTTTGGCCCTATAATAACCAAATTTAGTGCTCCACCTGTTTCTAGGATAAGTAATGTAATTGTAAAGCTATTAAATTATCCAAAAAACAGTTTATTTCATGGTAGGCCTTCATTAATTCTACATACAAACCAGATTGTCTTCCTCTCCATCTATGAGTATTGGCAAATGCAGCCATCGTCTTTGGATGTATATTACACCCTACACTTATACTTAAATATGTAAAGAAATGGACAAAGGCAGTTTGGTTTCTGTCTCTCTAGGCCCCCCTCCACTTGTATAAAATACCCAAAAATTCAGCCGTTGTAGACTGTACCATATTAAGAGAAATGGACAAAGCCAGTTTGGGGTCACTCTGTCTATGACACCCTACCCTTAAGGAGAAATTGCCCAAACAGCAGCCTTTCAAGACGCTACGTGATGTGGAAATGCCACAAGTTCCTTTCCTCTTTGGGGGTAGATTGCACCCTACACTTACATAGAAAGTTTTAAAAACATGTTATCGTCATCATCTTCAGCTTCATCCTCACCCTCATCAGTGTGTACGTCATCATCACAGACTATCAATTCATCGCCGCTTGAATCCGCCATTAGAGAACAGTTAGTGCTTGGATGTCTTGGATGGTGAAGGCCTTCCTCGTGGAAGATGTAGTTCATTTTTATAAACATCATTTTCTCCACATTTTTGGGAAGTAACCTTCTACGGCGATCACTGACTAAGTTCCCTGCTGTGCTGAACACTCGTTCAGAGTACACACTGGAGGATGGGCAGCTTAAGTATTGCAAAGCAAGTTTGTACATGGGTTTCCAAATGGCCTGCTTTTCTTCCCAGTAAGGAAAGGGACTGTCTGACATTTGCATATCAACTACCTCTTGAAAGTAATCCTCCACCATCCTTTGCATGTTAATACTCATATTAGATGGAGTTATGGGCAAGGTCACACATTTTTTTAGAAAAATCCTTCAAACCAGCCCAGATGTTAAACTGTTCTGCTCTGCCCTCTGCGTCCTCCCTGCTTTGTTTTGGAAAATTCAAGTTTTTACGAGCAGCAGCTGCTTGAGAAACTGAAGAAGGACACGTCAGCAAGCCAAGGCCCAGTTCAGCGGACAACTTGCTGAGCAATAGCTCCTTGCAAAAGTTCACATCCCGTTCATTTTGAAGCAAATACTCAATGTAGGTTTTAAACCTTGGATCAAGCACAGTGGCCAAAACGTACTGATCCGAGCTCAAGATCTTAATAACTCGAGGATCATTGTGAAGTGAATTAAGTACTTGATTGACAAGGCCAACATACTTTGCGGAATTGCTTGCTTTCATCTCCTCCCTCAGTTTCTCAAGCTGCTTTTCCAATAGTCTAATTAAAGGAATGACTTGGCTCAAACTAGCAGAGTCTGCACTCACTTAACACGTCACAACTTCAAATGGTTTCAGCACCTTGCACAGCACTGAAAGGATTCCCCACTGTGCAAGACTGAAATACATGCCCCCTCCTTTCCCAATGTCATGGCTTGTGCAATACGCTTGGATGGCTTAGCGCTGTTCCTCCATCCTCTGCAGCATGCACAGGGTGGAATTCCACCTAGTTACCACCTCCTGCTTAAGTTGGTGGCAGGGCAAGTTAAACTGCTCTTGGAGCTGCTGCAATCTCCTACATGCTGTGGCCGAATGCCTGAAATAGCCTGAAATCTTATGGGCCACCGAAAGCATCTCCTGCACCTCGCTGTTATTTCGTAGGAAGCTCTGCACCACCAAGTTGATGGTGTGAGCAAAACAGGGAATGTGCTGGGATTCACCCAGCTGTAATGTTCGCACTATATTGTTGGCGTTATCAGAAATGACATATCATGGGGAGAGTCCAAGTGGTTTAAGCCATGTATCAATCACATCTCTTAGTTTGCGTAACAAATTGTCAGCTGTATGCCTGTTAGTGAAGCCGGTGATACAAAGAGTGGCCTGCCTGTGACAAATGTTATGTAGTGGTGTACATGCTGCTGCTGTTCCTGCTGGTAAAGGTGAATGACGAACCCAGTTGGCTGTCACAGTCATATAATCTTTGGTTTGACCACTTCCACTTGTCCACATATCTGTGGTTAAGTGGACAGTGGGCAGAATGGCATTTTTCAGCGCAATCTCTACATTTGTACACACTTTTTGGTATAGTTGTGGAATAGCTTTACGGGGAAAATGGTGTCGCGATGGAATTCTGTAACGCGGACACAAAACCTCAATTAACTGTGAAAAACCAGCTGCGTTTATTGTGGAGATTGGACGCAGATCTAACACTAACATGGCAGCTATGGCGTCTGTGATTCGCTTGGCGAATGGGTGACTGCTGTCATATTTGCTTTCCCTAGCAAATGATTGTTTCACAGTTAATTGTTGAAATGTAGGACTGCTCTTTTTCTTGGCCTTCCTGACGATTCACCCCCAGCAGCAGCAACAACAGCAGCAGTGGGACTTTCTTCAGAGGAATCAATAATAGTGCAGGAGTCATCCAGCCTTAATAATTGGGATGCAGGGCTAACTCCGAGCGCAACTGAGAATATTGATGAGGATGGTGTGGTGGGTGTATTTTGTAGCCGTCGGGATGTCGGTGAGCGGAGGGTCCTAGCTGATGATGGAGTGCTTGTAATTTTTTATGGACGAACTTTCAGCTTTTCCCAACACTTTGCCATGAACACTCGTCAAATAGCGTAACATAGACTAGGTTACAAGATGGTTAAGGTCCCTCCCTCGACTGACTGTGGCTTGACATACACTACAAATGGCTATTAAGTTGTTGTCTGGATTAGGGAGAAATAATTCCACACATAAGAAGTGGATTTTTTTGTTTTATGCCCAGGCATGACAATGGCCTTTTTCTTGTCACATGCCAGAACTGCTGCCACTGGTGCAGGACTGACACAAACAACCTCATCCTCATCAACATCCTCATAAGCGCCCTCATCACCTCCACAAATCTCCCTCTCATCCTCCCCCTCATCCTCTTCTATTTCCAAAGTGGCATCCTCAATTTGTGCATCACCGGCTACACTCGGGCTGTTCAGGCACACATCAGCAGAACTGCTGAAAGGGTCCTTCTTTATGGGTACACTAACAGAATGCTCACGATTAGACATCCCACTGTTGGATGGACTCTCCACAGGGATTGGTGTCATTTGTGATTTAGTGCAAACATTATCCTCTAATGCCTTACTGTTATCTTGCAGCTCGGCTTTGACCCGTAACAGTAGTCTTGCACCACTTGTAGGCTCGGTAACATTTTTTGATCTGCCACTAATAGACAAAGGTGAAGGCCTCATTCTCTTTTTGCCACTACGAGTATAGAATGGCATGTTGGCAAAAAAAAATTATCGGCACTTTTCCTCAGTTTCACTTCTTTTGCGCTTCAACACGGTAAAAAAAAATTGGTGTGTGTTTTTTTGACTGATTTCAAAAGACTGTGTAGTTTGATATCACCTTTCCCAGATGACGTACTGGGAACACTACCATCAGGACTGGTGACAGAAACTGGTTGCTCATTCTGCTCATAGGTGGTTTGCTTTGAATCCATTCTGAGCCCAATGCACTTGTAGTGCTACAAATTGTTTTAGATACTGCTGACAGATAGTACTTTTGACAGCCAGAAATATTAATGCAAAAGAATGGGGGACACCCCAGAAGCACTTTGGAGTGCTACAAATTATTTTTTAAATCTGCTGTCAGATAGTACTTTTGACAGCCAGAAATATTAATGCAAAAGAATGGGGGACACCCCAAAAGCACTTTGTAGTGCTACGAAAAAAAAATTCAATCTGCTGACAGATACTACTTTTGACAGCCGGAAATATTAATGCAAAAGCATGGGGGACACCCCAAAAGCACTTTGGAGTGTTACAAATTATTTTTTAAATCTGCTGACAGATACTACTTTTGACAGCCAGAAATATTAATGCAAAAGAATGGGGGACACCACAAAAGCACTTTGGAGTGCTACAAAAAAAATTTAAAACCTGCTGACAGATACTACTTTTGACAGCCAGAAATATTAATGCAAAAGAATGGGGGACACCCCAAAGCACTTGTAGTGCCAAATATTGAAAAAAAAAAAAGACTCCTCTATCCTCCTCTCTTCTCTATCGATTGTTAGCAGAATTGGAATCAGAATTGTATTGTCTGTCCCTGCTCTAATCAGCCTGTGACTACACCCTGCTCTCTCCTTCTGTCAAATGGCGATGGATTGCTGTGGAGGCAGGTATTTATAATTTTCAAGTATCGCGAGAACCGAGATCCGACGACATCACGATGACGTTCGGCCTCGATTTGGATTCCGAGTGGGCGGGAGAGTATTATTATTATTATCCTTTATTTGTTGGGCGCCACAAGGTTTCAGCAGTGCCGTACACAGTACAAACAGTAGTACCAAACAGGGTGACAAAGTACAGAACAATAAACACAAAGTACCAATGCTTCAAGAACTCCAGGAAGACATATAGACATATGGAGTGAAGACAGAGCAGAAGAACCGGTATGGAGACAGGAGGGGAGGGGGGGAGGGGGGAGGGGGGGGTTAGCCTAAGTTCGGGTGGGTTCGGTTCTCGGGGAACCGAGCCCACCCATCTCTAGTTTGAAGACTAGAGAAAAGTCTTGTGGTGCGAGGGAGTGAATCCCATAAAGTGGGTGCAGCCCGAAAAAAGTACTGTAACCGAGAATGGGAGGAAGTGATGAGAGTGGAAGAGAGATGAAGAATGGAGATGTCTGGTTGGGAGATATTTTGAGACAAGTGAGAAGATATGAGTCGGTGCAATTTTGTTGATGGCTTTGTATGTTAGTAGAATAATTTTATATTGGATTCTTTGAAAAACAGGCAACTAATGTAGAGACTGACGTAGTGACTCAGCAGACGAAAATTAATTTGCAAGGAAATTCAATCTAGCCAATGCGTGCAAAATAATTTGTAGAGAATCAAGTCTGATTTTGGGAAGACCAGTAAGGAGGGAATTACAATAGTCAATGCGGGAGATGATGAGTGAATGAATAAAAGTTTTTACACGGTCTTGTGTGAGATATGTACGTATTCTTGAAATGTTTTTTAGATGTATGCATCATGATGTAAATATAGAGTTGATGTGGGGAACAAAAGATAGTTTTGAGTCAAGAATTACAACTAGACAGAGACCTTGCAGAGTAGATTAAGGTCATGTAGTCAACAGAAATAAAAATGTCAGGCAAGAAGCCATTAAAATGCCCAAGCATGTAATGGTTATCAGAGCTTGTTGGGACTTGTAGTTTTAGAAATGTAATGATTATTTTTCTACCATTTGAATCCACACACCAGGTGGGTCAGAAGAGCCTCAGTGCTATTCATCATGGTACTGGTTTGCCCTGCGGGAAGGCAGATATTACTTGCAAGCATTAATCTGTAAGGGAATTCCACTCATTGCTGACAAGGCTGGACCTGCACACATTATGACATAGGGACTTTACCCTGCAGGTCTCCTTGTTACAGTTTAACTAACTTAGCCTGGCATAGCCTAGTACTGGTAGATATTTATGCAGGGAGACCCAATGCTCTTTGCCCCCCTCCCTTGCATTAGTGGTACCCAGACCAATCCATAAGCAATGGTGCTGGATACTTGATTATGGGGGTTACTTTTTTAATAATGCATTTTTAATTATTTTTTATGCATGTATGGTATAGTAACACAGTAGTGTAAAATGAATTTAAATATTGAATAAATGTTAGAGCCATATTTGAAAGCTGAGTGGCCAAAGTGGTTAGGGTCATAATATAAATGAAATGCCTAATACCTTTTTGGCTTCCAATTAGCAATATAAAAGTCCAAAATACTTCCAGCTTTAGCAATTTCCAAATAAAATTACTTTGGCTGGAGTGTAACCCTTTCAATTCATGAAAGCTCTCTATCATGACATGAAGTATTGACCGTTTTTAGACTATTAGCAACACCAAGTACTCTAACATTATCTATTTAATTCAAAGTGCAGTAGAACTGACATATTCATATATTATTTAATATTAAATTCCTGTCCAATAGAACCAGGCACCAGATGAAACTGATACCACTTGCATGTACTGAACCTTGTAATGCAACAGGTTGCCATAGTGTAATTATTAATAAAATAACTGCAAGATATATTGCTGATGCTTTTTAGCTAACGCATCAATATACCTTGCCAAGAAAACTATGAAACTGTTGTACTACTAAATAAAATAGATAAACTACAGAACATAAGTTCAATGTATTTGCATTTCAAACTATACGTGATAAAAAAGTGCACAATTCAATGTCAGATTAATTTTTATTTGCAGATTTGTATGTGAGATCAATCGATCTAAATCCACTTTTGAGAGCGATTTGTGGTCCATGATTAATATACTAATCAAAGTAACCCCTTTGTAATAAATAATCTCTGAGGACACTAATCACTTCTGAAAATATGAATAATTGGAACAATTAAGACAGGTGCTAATGAACTCAACAGCAGGAACAGCTTTGGTATTAAACTGATGACAATTTTCAGTTCTTAAAAACTAGTTGTCTGCAGAAGGTTACAATGGATACAATTCTATTATTTTCAATTTGGCATTACAAACAAAAGTCAGAGTCAGGGCAGGTGTTTCCTGAAATGTATAAACAGCTATCAGGTTTTAAGATGTAAATGAAATAAAGAACTTGTTACACAGTATCTGGAATTTTGTTATCATTTCATGACATGGCTACCTTTATATGTACATAGTGCTTGCTCTTTAAAAAGATCTGCAAAGTTTTATTATTAAAGAAAAAAATAATTATTGTATCATGGGAAAAATAACAGCATCATTTTGTATATAAGGACAGGTTTCTATTTTTAATTTTGAACTTAAAAATAAAAACTAATGCTAAGGATCTATAACAGAGTGGGTATATAACACTCTCCATTTTTAGTAAGATGTTGAGTGATTAGTCATGAAAAAAACATTTTAAAAAAAAAATCTTTCTTCTTGTATAGGGTGTTGGACATTATGTTCCAAGGCATTTTGGACAGAGTTCGGTATAATCTCACTCGTTCGTTGCAACAAGTTTATTTAAGTGCTAAAGGTGTTAAATAATTTACAAGAAAAACTGTTAGAAGAAAAACAATAAATCAAATGCTGTTTTACTTTATTGATCGTTTGTGATAAAAGCCAGGCAATGTAATTAAATAGATGGAGAGTGAACTTTAAAATTACCATACAGCTAATGTAAACTGCATGATTAGCGATATTTTCACACTGGGATTGGTGGTTGGCTACTTTAAGAGCTTAGATATCACAATGCCTCTTCTTTCTGGAGTACTATTTGTGATTGCATATTATAGTGCACTATATCATTAGATGTTTCATACTGATCTATATGTGTATGGGTATGCCAGGCTTAGACAATCTGTAGATATTCTGGAACTACATGTAATTCCATAATAGTTGGACAGTTTCCTTTCAGTAGCTGTGTTTGTATTAAATTTCTTTGTGTGTTCGTATAGTTCCTGTTACAATAAGTTTAATTTACAATGCTATGTGTAGTCTATGTGTATTTTACACAAAACAGTCACAAATGTGCCTAATAATTTTTCTGCAAGTGACAACCAAGTGGAATAATAACCTTCCTACAACTTACAAAGGATAAATGTGGATGCTGGAGAGTTTAATCAATCAAGTGTTTTGGGTGCACCCCCTAGGAGTCACCTAGGTAATTGCATTATATTCAATGTATTAAAAAAATAGGTCTTCACACATATCTGGTGCGGTCTCCATACCCCCTCTTTTTGTCTCAACCTAAATGTGGAGGCTGTACAGGAGAAGAAATAATTTCACAATTAAAGAGGTCAGCTCTTAAAGTGATGTGCTACAACTTGCAATTTGATGGAATGACTTTTACTGCGAAATAACTTCATCTTCATCATCATTATCATCATCATCAGTGTTTATTTGTAAGGCTCCACATAACTCTGCAGCACCAGACAGTTAATTACAAATCATTAAATATACAATCACACATTAAAACAGAACAAGTACAGACTAGGTTGACAAAGGAGGTGCAGATGAGAGACAAAAGGGGAGAAGTTCCTGATTTTGAGCGTTTACAGTCTAGAGGGAGGTGGCAATGCTGGGACAACAGAAGATAGTGGGACATGTGACTGTAGCTGACAGAAGGAGTACTATAGGCTATAGTGAAGTAGTACTTAGAGAGTGCTTGAAAGATTGAAGGTTGGGAGAGAGTTTGGAGTTGACTTCAAAAGAGAAGAAAGAGAGGGAGGGTGCAGAAATTGCAACCAGGTGACCATCTTGTTGGTCACCTGGTCAAGGAGTGTGGATGAAGGAGAGACCACCTGGGAAAAAGCCAGGTTTCAGTAAAGGCAAAGAGACTAAAAGAATAAATGAGGAACAGGTCTCAAAAGGATGGTATATGGATGATGCGAAATTTTGTGGTAGACGAATAAATGTAAACAGATAGTGGGGATTGGGTTGTGTCAAGATTTGAGGGAACTTTGCCAGTGTCCAGGAGGAGGTGGGCGAGAAAAAACACCACAGAGGGACCATTATTTTAGGAATGATATTTTAGGCATGATAGTTAAGGAATTGGATAAAAGTAGCTAAATCAGGCAGCTAAATCAGGCAGTTGGGGTAGTAATAAGTAAGGAGATAGAGAATCAGGCGCATTAGAGGGAGTAAGTGGTAACTGAGAGAAGGCATGAGAAAGACAGGTTATTAGTAAAACATGTTGAATAATTTAAAAAAATCAGGGCACGTGTTAGGGGGTGATGGGCATTTGAAGGTGATGCCACAAACAATACAAAGAATAAAATATCCTAAACATTGTGACAAAACACTAAAAAGAAGCATGGTTTGCAAACAGATAAATAGCAAGTGTCCAGACAGTGCATGTGCATGAGGTTAAAGGTAACAGTAACTCACAGGAGAGTGTTATATTATTGTAGCAGTGTTTTTACTGGCAGAGTGTTCACCTCCTCTTCTCCTTTTTCACTTCCTGTATAAATCTCAATTTTTCTATATAAATCTGAATGCACACTTGTAAAAAACAAGTACACAATAACACTATCTATATAGCCTATATTAGAATTACAGCCATCACAGACTGAATCTGTAAGAGTAACACAGACTTGCGATCAGTGACTTTAATCAACCCCAATAACATCACACCACAAAGCAAGCAATAATATATTCAAATAAACAATTAGTGTAAAAATAAGCATTCCATTAGCTTAATAAAAGACAATAACATATGATCACATTAAAGATAACTGGTACAGAAATGCAGATATGCTATAGAATAATTACCATTAACTTAATAAGGAAAGAACACATCTGATCAAATTAAAGATAGCCGGTGCAGAAAGGCAGAGATGGTATCAAATTATTACCATTAACTAAATAAAAAACAGAATATCTGATCACATTAAAGATAACGGGTGCAGAGATAATGCCCCAAAATAAATCATGCTGTTTAGTGAAGAACAAAAGACTATGAAATGGCTTGTTTTGTTTTTAATTTGGATAACAAATGCACATATATTAATATATGAAATATGATTTCAGAAATATGTCCAGATTTGAAACAAAGGTTCTTTGTAACAACATTAAGGCAGTCACAAATTTGATTATCTTAGATAACACATTTTAAAATAATAATTACACGTAAAAATTCAGTTTTAGGTGGAATATTAAACATTACACCTCATGCCACATATTTGATTTCCTGTATTCTCAAGGTTTGTCTGGAATCATGACCTCTTGGGCATCCAGCGCTGATCTGCTAGCTAATCAGCTGACTGCTTGTCTAAAAAAAAAGACCAGGCCAGTATGAGCAATGGGAGTGTGGAAGATATTGCAGTGTTTTGCATACTAACAACAGAGAAAAACAATTTTGGGGGATAGGAAGAAAATAAAAGTTAATTGACCCAAAGATAATTGCTACACAGGCATTTCTAGTATGTTTTTATCTGTATGTGCATTTCTTTCAAAATGTCATTTAGCATTAGCCATAATAGGAAAAATGTATGTATTCATTTAATTCACAGACCGGGATTTCCAGAATAGCCACATATGTACCTATATTTTTGCAGGCATGTGATAAATGTGTGAGGAGTATTTCACTCCCACCTGTTTCAGAACCATCTAAAAATCTACCATATTTCATCTGCCTCTTGTTAAAGACAGCAACAAGGAAGAATTATCTCATCATTTAGCTTAGCATATACAGGTGAGTCTCAGAACTACTGTTTCTTTAATACTTTATCACTGTGTGACACTTTAATTTCCCAGTGAGTATGATTAATACTGCTAGGAAATTATTTATCACAAACACTAATTCAAATGGGAAAAATACTGTTACCTGGTTGATATTTTCCTCACTTTGATAAATTAACAACCTTTGATCATTATTACTATATTTATTTCCTATCTAGACAGATACTGCGTGCATAAAACTTGCCAGCAGTGTCCCCTACAGTTCAAACACATTTTGCTCTGAAGATTGAATGATGTTAAAGTAGGCAATCTATATTCCAAAATGGGTTTTCAGAGTTCTGGTAAAACTATTTCTTCTCTAAATATGCAATATTGTCCAATTGATACTGCATTATATCATTATTTTACTCAAAGTCATCTGTTGAAGACAAATCATGTTGAACCACAGTGGCCAAATAATATATTATGTGGAATAAGAGAACAGTATAATTCAACCCCAAGACTAAAATATATTTAGGTAATCAAACATTAAATTTCACATACAAAGCTGCAATAATGTGGGTCCACAGCACAAATATCTTTTTGTGAAATCATGCGCATATTTTTGTGTTACTGCACTCGTTGATACAGTTACATGAGTTCATGTGTCCAACATTGGGGTGCCACTTGTGAAATGAAGACTGTGTACAGGAATGTTCCTGGTATCAAACCCACAATCAAAAATCAGTCTTGAAATGCAGGGCAAGATATTCAAATGCTTGCTTTGTATATATATTTGGAGATTGTCAGTGGTCTTAAACTCTATTCCTATTTAGGAAAGCACATGTATAAGCATAAAATATAACAATGTAATAAAAAGCATAAAATGAAATAAATACAGACTTGGGGGTATATTTACTAAACGGCGGGTTTGAAAAAGTGGAGATGTTGCCTATCGCAACCAATCAGATTCTAGCTCTCATTTTGCAGAAAGTACTAAATAAATGACAGCTAGAATATGATTGGTTGCTATAGGCAACATATCCACTTTTTCAAACCTGCAGTTTAGTAAATCTAGCCCTTGATGTCACCTGCAAGTGCTCCTAGATTTCCACCACAGCACATTGGTTTACAGAGCAAAATGGCTGTGTTTGCAGGTGAAAATACATGTTGTGATATGCAAAACACAATTGCTTCTATTTTCCTTTTGTTTTACTTGTACAAATAATAAAATATAATAAATATTTTAAATAAAATATCCTGAAGGGAAGACTATTATTTCACTCTGGAGAGGAGCATTTATGTATGCTATCCATATCATCTTCTGGTAAATGCTTAAATATTAATTTATTTTAATCACAAACACATTCAAAGAATAAAGTGTCATTTGAAAAAGATCCCTAAGAAGTCCTCTTGCAAAAGATAGGTAATTAATTACCTTTATAGGTAAACAACAGAAAGCCATGCAAATAAGTGACAAAGAGCAGCAATGTCTACCAAGGTTGTATTCAGTGAGGAGCAGATGAAATGGTGATAAATGAACGGTTGATATGTTGAACATCTAAAAATTGATCCTATCAATGCCCAGCAGCCAAATAACTGATTTTTTTTAAAATTGGGTAACTACCATAAAGTACTGGGGATTCTAGGCAGCCCGTCTCATGCGATGCTGTTTAAGGATAATAAATAACCTCCATTTTACTTTATTGGGTTCCCTCCCAAACCAGTGTGATAAGGGGCTCCGAACCAATAACCAAACCCCATACCTTTGGGGCTCTTTCTGGCCTGATACGTATTGGCTTCAAATTGGTGTAGAACGGGAGCAGATTAATGCCAACAATCTCATTTTCTTATGTAAACTTTTCCCTCTAAAATGCAGTACCGAATACAGAACAAAAATGGTTTCCAACCCAATGGCGGTGGTACGTTCTGCCACCGACCGCCCCTCCCCCTCAAGTTTAGTTTAAATAGAAGGAATCATTATCTAAAGCTCAATACTTGACCATCGCTCAAATATCAAATTACCAGTTAATTTTTTTGCATTCAGACAGTAACATTGACTTACTAGTAGCAAAAAAGCTAGCAAGGCATGTTCACAAAAATCCTGCTAGACTTAATATTAGAATGCCGTTTCACAGGACATTTAAAAATGATGTTCTGACTGCTAAAAAATTTGTTGGTCTTAAAAATAAAATCTTCAAATGTTAATGCCATTCTTGCCTATTGCCATTTTCTGAATTTGGCTAAATATCAACATTTTTAACTTTCCTTTCATAGTGAAGAAAACTTTTATCACTTGAATGAAAAATTGTTACAGGACAATGTGCAGCGACAGCACAAAACATATTTTTGCCACAATAAAGCAGCCTGTTACCATGTAAATCAGTAATGGGGAAGAGGAGGCTTTAGTCTTCACTGGAGTCCACCTGCTCCTTCTAGTTGTATGCCCTCATTTTAAATTATTCTCCATTGTATGCAGTAAGAGTTTGGGATGTGGGTGAAGCTTGATGTGTCATAAAGCAGGGAATAAGGTGGAATGTGAACGGAGCAGCTACCTTCACATCATAAGTCCTTTTTCACACAATACAAGGAGGTCACAAAGCACATCCAATCAGAGGAGGAGGAGGGAATGCTGCATGTGGTCTCTCTCCTTTTTGCATGGTTGTTACAGAGACTCCTGGCTTCATAGACAAGGTAAGCAGGAATTGTAAGGCAGCTATTTTATAATTACCAGTGACCACATACTACTATTATAACAACCTCTAATTAATGACTAATTAATAATGAATTAGGGACTAATTAGTTGTCATTAGATTAATAGTGGGGTAACATTGGTATTCCCACTGAGGGGAAAGTGAGGACATGCAACTGAGTGGCATAAGGGGATACATTGGGAGTTTGAGTGACGTGGGGAAGTCTGAAACATTTTTGAAGCAGATGTGGGATTTGAGTGCATGAGGAGTATTTTGGGGCTAGTGGAAGAATTTTTGACAACTGTGAATTCAGAGTGGCATGTGGGGATGTGTGGGGCATGTAAGAACATTATGAAGCAACGGAAGGGTCTGAGGGCATGTAGCGAAATTTTGGGACAAGTAGGTTGCCTGAGGGGTATGTGGAGGCAATTGCGGTTGATTGAGTAAGTTATGTAGAGGTGCGGTGGTCAATTTGAGGCTGTTTGTTATTAATGAGGTTAGAAGTAATGTGCTGCCCTTTTAGTGGGCAGAACATGTGGCCCTAGAATTGTATCGGATTGCCTTCCACTGTTTTAGATAGCTTTAGCAGTTCCATAGCTTCAATTATAATCTACAATGTCATAGGAAAAGTCACTATGAAACAAATGCAGAGATAAATATGAAAACGTATGCACTGGTAAAAGATGATGTGACCTAGAACAGCCAATCAGATATTCAGTTATGGATTACAGCACCTTTTTGTTGGGCATTAGTGTTCATATACAAATGTTGAAAAAACATTGCAACTGAGCACCTGTCACAAAGGTCATCAATCAAACAGTTACCCCTTTACAAGAGGGTACACTTCAATATCATTACTGGGCTTGATTAGTAAGATGCAATCATAAATGTCTCTACAGCTCAGGGATGCTGTGTTGTTTTATCTAACCTAACCATGCTATCACTCTATGCAACTAAAAACTAAAACAAAAAAATAATTTTACATGAATACATTATTCATGGGTCTTCTATGGGACCTTTATGAAAGTGTAAAAATTCAAATCCCCAGTGCAAATGCTCTTTTACAACTTCCAAATTGCACTTTTGTGGAAAAGTGCACTTCTAGGAGCATCTTGAGCAAGGTAATAAATACGTAAAAACTCAAAATGGTGCAAATGTAGACAGTTTTGATAACCGCCTCTCTTGTAATTTTAAACTTTAAAATTAAATTATGAAATTAGCAGTATTTTAAGGAAAAAATAGAAATGTTTTATTGAATGAAGAAGGTGATCCTAACGGTGAAGTTGGACTTTGATTAGACATATTTCTATTTAACTAATGCATGTTTCAAATAGAATGTCAGTAATGCCTGTTTTCAGTTGGATCTGTAAATCTAGGTGCAGTGGCGAGGATCTTGAAATGCCCTAATAGGCACATTTGCGCAAATAATTATTTAGCACTAATGCTCATAGTAACTGCAGTTGAAGGAACATGATGACCATGTTTGTGTATATGACAAAATTACTTAGCGAGAGCCAGAGGCATCACAAAGTCCTATAGCAAATTTGAGCAGGGGCCCAATGATGTCACTCTATATTCTTGGGCCTCTCAAAAGAGCATAGTGGGCATCCCTTCTAGGCTTGTGGGGTAGGCACCATTGCATTTACTGTATGTTTTTACAAATGTTTATTTGAAAGTTAAATTGATACCAAAAGTGTGACTTAAAATTGTTGTTCATGTACTCTATATGGAGGGAAGTCACCCTTAAGTCTGGCTATGTCTGTGAGTCACGAACTTAGACTATCCTTCTTCCTGTTCTATGTTGAGCCCCATTGAACAAAGTGCTTCCTGTCAATGGATAGGAACAACTTCAGTATACTTAAGTGGATCACTAGAAGTAAATAGGGGCTTACAGCTTTTGGAGCCCCTATTTCCACTGCCCCACCATTTATTTATACCATACAGGTTGGCTTAGTAGGATGCCATAATGTGAGATAGGCACTCTCTAATCATTGGCTACTCTGTCATGTGTTTTACTATTTAGATGTACTGTGTATAAGATGTCATACCATTGGCTGAGGATTAGGGAATTATAGGTACATTAATAATGATTGCATTGGTTCATGAAGAATTGGGTTGGATATTCTGCTTCTGCTTGCCGAGTCCTTATTCTACAATAAACTAGGTCTGCTACCTGTGCTGGACAGAGAGAATAAATTTGTAGACTTGTGTTAAGCATTCGAGATTAAATTTTGTATAATTTGAAATATTTAAATTATTGCATATCACTCACAGATTTATAAAAATTAAAACACTATGTAATATATAACTTCATTTCTATAAATCTCAGCCAAAATTAACTTTTAACCATTGTTAAAAATGATAGGATATCTTCCATGGGGTAACTATAACTATATATCTTAATGTTTGATTGTGTGTCTCATGGTTTGAGAAACAAAGATCAGATTTACTCATCTACCACTTTTTCTTTGAAAAAAGCATGATACATATTTCCTTCACAGTTTGCCTGCTTCTGCATAATATTAAAAACCTTTCCTATGATGTAAACTTCAAATGCAAGATAGTTTTCACTTAAATTGCTGGTATTCTGCAAATTGATTATAGATAATAAAATGTTTTTGTTGAAATTATTTAATGGTGATTTAAAAAGTATGTGGTATTTTTCAACTGAGAGCAAAATATGCATCTCAAATATTAATTGCATCCACATTTATACTTAACAATGTTATTTATTATATTATTATTTGTTAAAAATATTATAGTAGATGTATAGGAAAAAGCACAGTTCAATTTTTACACGGCTACATTATGTTCCAAGTGTAATCCACATTTCTTAGATTGTAAGTTCATTTAGACAGGGCCATCTTTACCTTCTGTTTCATGTCATTGTATGTAATTTTCTTGTATAATCACCCTCAATGTATGCTGTGTAAAATGTTTGCGTTTTACAAAAAAACTATAATAATAATAATAAATGCCACCATATTAAGCATAACTTTACAGACAATATTAAATCATTCACCTCAGTCCAGGGGCCATTGGCCATCTACCATGCAAACACTAGGGCACATTTTTGTCAGCATCCAATAAACCTACCAATATGTTTTGGATTGTGGGAGGAAACACACGTAGGCACACCAGTCATGTGAAACAGCAATACTAACCACTCTGTTAGCGTGCTATCATGCATTTTACTAGCATTAAAGACCCCCTAATAAGAAATTAGGCATCCCTTTACTAAACAGTAGGTTTGACTGTCTAGCGCAATTTGTCTCTGCTGCTCTTCATTGCTTATCGCAGTGGTACAGTACTTTACTACACAATTGACATGTCTGAGATAAGCAGCAAAGAGCAATAAGGCCAACATCAATCAGCTATCAGTAGCAGGGAATAGTGACAAATGTTGGTTGTTACAGGAACCATGCAATTTTCTTACTAACCTGCAATGTACATACACTGTCTAGCTGATCAAACTGGGCAGAAATGTTTAAAAATACAAGAAATAAATTGCAGTGTTTTTGAAGTGTTTGTTGTCAAAATGAAAAGTAGATCCACAATAAAAAACACTGGCATTACATTTGAGT
Source organism: Mixophyes fleayi (assembly GCF_038048845.1). Lineage (NCBI taxonomy): Eukaryota > Metazoa > Chordata > Amphibia > Anura > Limnodynastidae > Mixophyes > Mixophyes fleayi. The sequence continues at coordinate 53,951,466 of NC_134410.1, forward strand.
GAAAGAAAAATGTAGGTATTCACTGCAATACCACAGTTATTCTCTGTATTCTAGCTTAGGAAATAGACATCTTAATGTGTTTATATATTAATTATTAGAACCATTTTTTTTACCTCACAAGACCTGCCAGACACTCATTAGGGTGCTCACTCAATAAGATACTAATTAAGGTGCTCAGTGACTGACTTGTACCAACTGTATTATTTCCATGTCAACAGTTTGTTTATGTGTTTGTGAGAGAAGGCGGGATTGTTTTTTCAGACTCACACTCTACGTTGTCTTTATATCATCTTGCAGAACACTGACTAGAAGGCTCGATGTGATGGGACTGTTGCTTCACATGCATTTTAATAATACACTCTATATAAAGTATAGCGTTCAATATATTTTTGTTATAAGTAGTTGTACAGATAATGTAGCTTTTATTGCAGTATTTGGCTCATATTGCTGATCAAATGCATAAAACCATGTAGTAGTTGTGACATTGTATGATCTTCATGTTAAGTGAGCCGCAGGATAAAGGATGCTGCTACATTTGAACATTACTTCAAACCATAAGCTACAAGTAGTGAAATAATTATACATTTATCAAGATAAAAACTTTCAAACTTGTAAAGTTTATAAGAAATATGTTTGCTTAATTATATATAGTAAAATTACACAAAAATGTGTTCCTTCTATAATTGTGTAAATAATCAGTAATACCAATCAGATTAAATAAATTAAGTAACATATTTACTATGATTTTGAAATAGTAAGCAAATGTATGTCAACACTGATGATGTTAAGAATTGTGTATCCCAGTAGTGCATTTCTGTCCTAAAGATATCAAATTTACATTTACCACCTCTACACACTGCCTTTAAAGGATATGTCACTTGAGTGTGGCTTACTCATTTAATTTAAAATTTAGGGAGCAGGATCATTTTAAAAAGATCAAATTCCCTCACCCCCTATATTCCCCCAGGGGAAGTGCACAAAATAAGAGCCCAAATTGCAAATGAAGATAATTGCAAAAACTGAATCATCAAGGGGTATTGTTTCAGATGTTTTATCATATAAATAAATATTGTTAACATTTTATTCTCTTCTATTAATGGTGGAGATTTGTGCATTCAAGCACAAAGGAATAAAAAAGCTAATGTACAGTCATGGTCAAAAGTTTTGAGAATACCACAAGTATTGGTTTTCACAAAGTTTGCTGCTTCAGTGTTTTTAGACCTTTTTGTCAGATGTTGCCATTGTATGCTCAAGTAAAATTACAAGCTTTTCATAAGTGTCAAAAGCTTTTATTGACAATTACATCAAGTTTATGCAAATATTCAATATTTGCAGTGTTGACCCTTCTTTTTGAAGACCTCTGCAATTCACCCTGGCATGCTGTCAATCAACTTCTGGCCCACATACTGACTGATGGTCCCACATTCTTGCCTAATCAATACTTGGAGTTTGTCAGAATTTGTGGGTTTTGTTTGTCCACCCGCCTCTTGAGAATTGACCTCAAGTTCTCAATGGGTTTAAAGTTTGGGGAGTTTCCTGGCCATGGACCAAAAATTTCAATGTTTTGATCCCCAAGCCACTTATTTATCACTTTTGCATTATAGCACGGTGCTCCATCATGCTGGAAAAGGCATTGTTCATCACCAAACTGTTCTTGGAGGGTTGAGAGAAGTTGCATTTAGAGGATGTTTTGGTCTCATTATTTATTCATGGCTGTGTTCTTAGGCAAAATTGTGAGTGAGCCCACTACCTTGGCTGAGAAGCAACCCCACACATGAATGGTCTCAGGATGCTTTACTGCTGTCATGACACAGGACTGATGGTAGCTCTCACTTTCCTTCTCCAGACAAGCTCTGCACTGGTGTTGCCCCGATCTTGAAGTGGAATCAACATTAGGAGATGGTCCTGGCGCTTGCTGGACGTTCTTGGGCGCCCTAAAGCCTTCTTCACAACTATTGAACCTCTCTCCTTGAAGTTCTTGATGATCCGATAATTGGCTGATTTAAGTGCAATCTTACTAGCAGCAATATCCTTGCCTAAGAAGCCCTTTTTGTGGAAAGAAATGATGACTGCACATGTTTCCTTGTAGGTACCCATGGTTAACAGAAGAAGAACAATGATTTCAAGCACCACCCTCCTTTTAAAGCTTTCAGTCCGTTATTTTAACTCAATCAGCATGCCAGAGTGATCTCCAGCCTTGTCCTCATCAACACTCTCACCTGTGTTAACGAGAGAATCAATGACCTGATGTAAGCTGGTCCTTTTGTCTCAGAGCTGAAATACAGTGTAAATGTAGTTTTTGGGATAAAGTTCATTGTCATGGCAAAGAGGGACTTTGAAATTAATTGCAATTCATCTGATTACTCTTTATGACATTCTGGAGTATATGTAAATTGCCATCATAAAAACTAGAGATGATCAGGTTCGGTTTTCGGAAAACCTAGCCCAAACGAACTCAGCTGATCCAAGTACCGAGCCGAGCCGGCTAGGTACTTTTGCGCGTCCTCGGAACTGAAAACGAGAGAATACATCATCATTGCATGGTTGGATCTTGCAAATTTTGGATTCTATAAGTACCGCCCTCAACGGAGATCCTGCACCATTTGACAGAGAAACACAGAAGGGGTAGCAGGTTTGTTGATATTCTCAATTGTAGTTGGGCAGCGATATAGCTTAAACATAAAGAGGAGGGCTGGCAGTGTTCTCAGCTGACATTCTACAGAGTTATAGTTCACACAGAAACAGTGGAGGTGGCAGTTTATAGTGCTGAAAGACTTATTAAAGGGCTGGCAATGTTCTTCAAATGCTCTAGTGACATTCTACAGACATGTAGCTCACACAGAAATAGAAGAGGTGCCAGTGTTTAGTGCTGAAACAGAAATTCAAATAATAGGGCTGGCAGTGTTGTTAAAAGTCTTGACTGTCATTTTACTGTGCTAAAGCTCATACAGAAACAGGAGGGGTGGCAGTGTCCTTGTCACTCTCCAGTCACATTGTTCTTGTCACTCTCCAATCTCAGTGCCGTTGGTCACACAGAAACAGGGGTAGCAGTGTTCTTGTCGCTCTCCAGTCTTCAGTCACATTGTTCTTGTCACTCTACAGTCTCAGTCATGATGATACTAATCCCTCTACCTCATGTGTTAAAGTCTATGTTCAAGTGCATAGTGGTTTTAAGGCAGGGAAACAAAAATGTAAATAAAAGCTTGTACCTTTTTAAAGAAAAAACACCTCTCTAATAAAGGTGAAAGTTTACTGTAGAAAATCATAAAATTGCCAACATAAAATTCTACCCAAATTATTACCAAGCAGACCAGCAACAGCTAGCTCCCTTCTCTCAGCTAGATTCCAGCAATTGCAACCTACACTGTCATCATCCTCACCCTCATCAGTGTGTACATCATCCTCAAACAATACTAATTCATCCCTGCTGGAAACCGCCATCACAGAAGTCTGTGTACTTTGATGTAATTGCTGTTAATAGCTTTCCTTGTGGACTTTGTAGTTCATTTTACGGCAGAGCTGTCACGATTTTTGGGCAATTCTTTTAGACCAGACCAAATGTCAAAATGCTGTGCTGACTCATCTGCACCACTGGCTATCTTGGGAAAGCTAAGCTTTTTCCTAGAAGTAGTTGCCAGAGAAATTGAAGGAGGAGATGTTGTTGTGTCATGTACGACTTGAGCTGTCAGCTTGCTGACCTGGAGTTTATTGCATCTCTTTGGGTCACTTTGAAAAAAAGAGAAGACATAGCTTTTAAACCTAGGATCAAGCACAGTTGCCAAAATTAAGTGATCCGATTTCAAGATTTCTATAAGTCTTGGAACCTGGCGAAGCGAAAAAAGTCCAACATAGTTAATGGAATTGCTTTGTTTCATTTCCTCTTTCAATTTCTCTAGCTGCTTTTCAAAAAATCTAATTAGGGAAATCACTTGACTCAAGCTAACAGTGTATGAACTCTCTTCACAGGTAACTATTTTGAGTGGTTTCAGCACCTTGCACAACATGGAAAGTATTCTCTACTGCGCTGGACTAAAGTACACTCCACCTCAAATTCTTTTTCTTGCAGCTGCTGCATTCTCCTATATGCTGTTGCAGAATGTCGAAATGACCCGAAATATTTTGGGTCACAGACAACATCTCCTGCATGTCATTTTTTAAAAAGCTCTGTACCACCAAGTTGATTATGTGAGCAAAACAGGAAATGTGATGGAATTCCTCCCACTTTAATGCTCTCACAATATTGGTGGCATTATCAGAAATCACATATCCTCAGGAGAGTTCACGCAGGATTAGCCATGCAATGACATCCCTTAGTTTTTCAAATAGGTTGTCAATGGTATGCCGCTTAGTGAAGCAAATGATACACAGAGTAGCCTGCCTCTGAAAGACCTGGGGGTAAATGTATTAATGTCCGGATTCTTCAACTCCGGCGTGTTCAGCGTCTTCGGCGATTAAATTTAAAGCGGTGCTGCATTGTAAAGGGAAATTTCCCTTTACAATGCAGCGCCGCTTTAAATTTAATCGCCGAAGACGCTGAACACGCCGGAGTTGTTGAATCCGGACATTAATACATTTACCCCCTGGTGTTATTTGCTAAATGCTGCTGCTGTTCCTGCTGATGCATGCGATTTACCAGCCCAGTGGCTGTCACAGTTATATAATCTTTAATTTTCTCAGTTCCACTTGTACAAATATCTGTGGTTAAGTGTACAGTGGGTAGAATGGCATTTTGTAGCCCAATAATTTTCTTTTTTGTAACCACCTGGTACAGGTAAGGAATTACTTGTCTAGTAAAATGGTGTAGAGATGGGATTTGGTAATGGAGACACAGGACCTAAATTAACTGTCTTATTCCTGCAGTATTAATGATGGATATTGGATGCAAATCTAATACTAGTATAGTCGCCCTGGCACCTGTGATCTGCTGTGCAATTGGGTGACAGCTGCCATACTTTCTTCCTCTCTCAAAGGATTGTTTAACAGTCAATTGTTGTAAACTACTAGAACTCTTCTTCTTGGTCTGCTACTGGGTTGAAGATCCACCCCCAGCAGTAGGAGCAGCAGCAGCGGGCCTAACGCTCAAGGATTCTTCTGAGGAATCCTGGATAAGGGAGGAGTCATTTTACCTTAGCAACTTGGATGCAGGACTAACTCAGATCACTTGTGAGGATATTGATGATGAAGGTGTTGGGGTTGTAGATTGCAGGTACTGCGATCTAGCTGAGAGAAGCGAGGTAGCTGATGCTGAACTGCTTGTTGTTATTTTTTTTAACATAAGTTTCTGATTTTCCCAAGAGCTTTCCATGAACTTGGTTCAAATGGCGTAAAATGGATGAGGTTCCTAGATGGTTAAGGTCCCTACCTTTACTGACTGTGGCTTTATAATACTACAAATGGCTAGACAACTGTTGTCAGGATTTTGGTAAAAATAATTCCACACATAAGAGGTGACTTTTTTGGTCTTATGGCCAGGCATGACAATGACCTTCTTATTTTCTCTGGCAAGAGCTGCTTCCACTGGTGCATGAATTGCCACAGTAAAGTTCATTAACAGCACTGTTTGATTAGGTGAGTTAAGCCCATTGTTAGCTTGTTTTGTGGGGGCCCTAACAAACCAAGTATCAGGATTTCCATTATAAGACAACAGAGAGAGAGCATAATGAACAAAATCGTTTTATTGAACACCGGTTACACAGATTTCAGGATACATTACGGTTGGGTATGGCAGACATAGCAAAAGAACTCAGTAAACAAGAGATGCAGAATGCAATGGTCTGCAAACTTTACCACAAAGTAGTGGAGATGACACACAAGGTGCGACGGTCTGTGGGGCAAGACATTGAAGGTAACGGACACAGGATGTGATGATCTTCACAACCTTACCAATAGGTAGTGGAGATTGCTTGTAATGACCTGTTACATGTTAGTCCTTGGTAACACAGGAGAGCTGAAAGCAGGTATTAGTGGTAATACTCTGCAGCAGGATAATGCAGAAACACTGAGGAGGTGAAAGCAGGTATTGGTGGTAATTCTCTGCAGCAGGATAAAGCTGAAATACTGGAGAGCTGCAAGCAGGTACAGAGTCACAGACAAGCCAAGTCAGGGGTCAGAGAAAGAGGTCCAAAAATGGATGGGCGAGCAGAAGTCAATATCAGGAGATCAATAAGGATAGGACACAGGAACAGCAACACAGGTAAAGTCAACAGGTCATCTGGCAAAGGTTGCTGGGACAAGCAGGCTTTTATAGGCCAGATGCAGGTGTAAAGCATCCTGGAGTAACGAGGTAGCTTTGGCAGGTAAGAGAGCAGTCTAAGTACCACAGTGGTCCCTTTGGTGGAACAATGGTACTACAGGCAGGATATATATATATATATATATATATATATATATAAATATATATATGTATATACAAAAACAGACATAGATCCTCTGCACTCACCATGAACAGACTGGGGTGCAAGAGGGGGTTGCCCACATTGTATAGACAAGAAAACAGGGATACTCTGCACTCTCCAAACCAGAATGGGAAGACTTTGGCGTCAGTTGGTCAGCTTAAACATAAATTGCAATATGTGGAACTAACATTCCCTGTTTTTAATATAGAACAGTACTTGATATAGCATTAATTATGTGTTTGGAGAGTGCAGAGTATCCCTGTTTTCTTATATATATGTATATATATATATATATGTATATATATATATATATATATATATATATATATATATATATATGTACTTTGCGAAAAATAATATTTGTGTCATTCCCAAAACTTTTGGCCAAGAAAAAGTGAATAGCTGATTGCTCATGTTTAAATAATAATTTGTGATGTTAACATCTTTTATTTTCTGCACATTAATCCTTGTTCACCAGGGTAATCAAAATAAGTTTCCAAGTGCAGTTATAGAACAAAAGGTTATGAACTAAAACTCATTACAAGATTTAAATTCATGCCAGGCTTCCCACTCATACCATTGATTATAATTTGTCTATACATTGGTTTTCCCCTTCCTGTGTTAGGTATACTGATGTTCATAAATTATGTGTTCTTGTGTTAATGTTAAATTAAAGTTATCCCATACAATTTTTACAGGAAGGAGATTGTGGGACGCCTTGGATTTTTCAAATATCTTTTGTACAAAATTGATTAATGAGTAAAAGACAATATTGGATTGAAAAAAAAAAATCTATTGTTATTTATCTAACAGAGGTTGGAGTCAATCTTTGATCAAGATCCAGGAAACAAGATTATTTACATTACTTTTCCAATTATAGACCTCAGTGGGACAAATCAAACACATATTAATTGATTCATAAATTTGAACCTTAAAGAATCACTCTGTCCAAGTCTAGTTTTTTGTTTAATTTGTGGAGTTCAATGAGATGAAACAAAAAGAACACTAACTGATTTTTTTGTGCTCCGTTTGCAAGATATACTGGTGTCCCGCTCTGTACTCCATTCGTATCTTTCTTGGCTTGTTACCAACAAGCTGAGTGTATGTAAAGGTCCTTCCCCAGTACATTTCCCATTAATTGGAATAAACTAATTAAATTGGACAATTGGACAATGCATTAAGTAGAGATGCTCAGGCTCGGTTCCTGGAGAACCGAACACACCCAAACTAAGGGGATCCGAGTACCGAGCCGAGCCGGCTCAGTACTGTTGTTAGCACTCGGAATAGAAAACTAGGCAAAATGCCATTGTGACATCGTCGGTTCTCAAATCGCACGAGTTTTGGATGCTTTCTCAAGATCCAACATAGCGAGGGGTGGAGGGGAGGGCAGACCACCATTTTTCTTTTCTGCCACTGCTGTGTGCCAATGTGTCCTAGATGTGCTAGGAACTGCCATGTGTGTCTGGCATTGCTCTGTCGCTTAGCATCAAGCCAGGTCGCTGCAATATTTGTTTGAAAGTGTATGAAAATAATATTGTGACGTGTGAGGTGGTCAACATTGACTGCAAATGACTTGAAATTAGTATTATTGAGGATAATAATAATAATAATAATAATATAGGAACAAAAAAGGAGCAACATTATGTGATTTTAGCATATTTTAGATTTTTTTTTTCTAAATAAATCCAAAACCAAAACCAAAACACGAAGCTAATGCAGATCCAAAACCAAAACCAGTTCACGGGGGTCAGTGAGCATCTCTAGCAATAAGTAATATCCCTTGTACAAATATTATAAAATGGAATTAAGTTACTGATCTTCTATAAGCACCTAGATAATAAAAGAAAGCCAGACAATTTTTAAAAGAGGTCAGGGAGAAGATTGCAGCATGAAGGCTACAAATCAATCTCTAGTGACTTTAATGCTCCTGTTTCTACTATATATCATTTTATTAGGGAGTTTAAGGCTCATGGCACTGTAATGAACCTCATTGGAAAGAGAAAACCTGATCGAAGATTGCAGCACACGATTGTTCCAATGGTGGTGAAAGCACCTTTTAAAAGTTATTAGAAATAATTAGATTTTTAGATGATTCTCCTTGACTTTGGAACTAACCTGTGGTGAGTAACTGGTGACTGTAATATAAAAATTACTTATTAAACAAGTTTGAATAGAGAAAATTACTTATTGTCCTGTTTTGTGTAACTGTGTGTGCTGTGTTGACCATGGAGAAAAGAAAGAAAGACAGTAAATTGTCTGAGGAGGTCAGATAGAACATTGTAGCCAAGCATGGACATTATCTCAAGAATACACATCAATCTCCAGAGACCTCAGTGTTTGCAATTCCACCATACCTAATGTTAGTATGACATGTAAAGCCTATGGCACCTTTCTGGACTTGACCACAACAGAAAACTTGATTAAAAATTGCACCACAGGATTGTTTGAGTGGTGGAGAAAGCACTTCAATCAACTGCCAAATAGATACAAGCTGACCTTCAGACACAAGGTACAATGGTTTCAACTAGCACCATCCGTCACCAACTCAATGAAAGGGGGTTATAAAATAGGAGAACCTGGAGGGCCCCACTGCTGAGAGAGAGACATAATTTATTATGCTCAAATTGAGTTTGCAAAAACACACAATAGCATGACAAATTCCTTCTGGAAGAATGTCTTGTGGCCAGATGAGACCAAATTATCGCTTAATGCTAAATTGCATTATACCTATGTTTACAGAAAGCAAAATGAAAAGGTTACCTTCATTACAGTCAAAGGTTCTCCAATGTTTTGGGGGTTGCTGTGCTGCACCTGGCAACAGGTGTCTTGAACATGTGCATGGAATCAAGCAATCTGGAGATTTCCAGGACATTTTTGAGTTCAATTTTGAACCCAGTGTCAGAAAGGTCATGGGTCTATTAGAAGGACTCACTTCAAAAAGCAAGCAGAAATGGTTCATGACAAGATGCTGGCCTGTTCCGAGGTGGGCAATAATGAAGTCCAGATATAAATCCCATATAACAATCATGGAGAGATCTGAAAACAGTAGTTGGGAGATGACACCCTTCAAATCTGAGAGAACTGGAATAGTTTGCACAAGACACATGGACCAAACCACCAGTAGATTGGAGCAGGAAGCTCATTCGTGGCTATATGAAGTAGATTATTGCAGTTATTTTGACTAAATGCTGTGATAGCAAATATTAAAACCAAGTTGTCAATAATTTCTTCAATGTTATTTGTTTTCATTTTGTAATTGAAAAAACATATGATAAATTCAGAATAGAAATAAAGATTCTGTATATTAACAGAGAGAGAATTGTGGAGACCAAATATGGTTGTTTATTTCACCTTATGTTTAGAGGAAATTCTATGCTATTTGAAAAAAAGTGCCATGGAGCCAATATTATTGGCCATAACTGTACAAAAAAATGAGATGTCTTTGGAAGGAATACTGTAAAGCCCACTGTCAGAGCAAGGTGATCCTGTGCTGTGATATTGGAGCATTTTTGAAGGCTGATAAAGAGGATTCTCAAAGGCACTTATGTGTCTTCTTTTATATCTTTACTTTTTGCTTGAGTAATCTTGACAAGCACTATATATGCAATAGAAGTAATCTATAGGTGCTTGTGGTAATGCAAATGTCCTGTCTAGTCATTGAGGAGTCTTCTCCTATTGGCAGCACTCTTTTTCCATTACAGCTGTTTATATATTTTGTATCCTTTTTAACTTTACTATTAATAATACTTTTTTTACTCAACTCCTAGTTCTACTGAACAAGCAGGATTTAGCTGTTTATTCCCCTTTGGGAATTCTATAGTTAATATTTACCATACAAAAGTGTAGGTTACTCTCAATTAGTTGGTGAGTATGTAAATTACTGAGTGTATCAAGTAAACACATTTTATGTGTTTTAATTATTTAATTATACACTAATGCCCATGATGAAGCCACACAGAGGCGGAACTAGTGAGCTGCAGGGAAGCGGGGAGGAGGAAACCGGGGCCCACAGCTTGCTAGTTCCACATGCAGAGGGCCCCATTATCTCCATGGGCCCCGGTGCACTGCACCTTCTACACCAATGGTAGTTCCGCCACTGAAGCCACACTTGTGATGAAAGTAGTAGGACAGCACACATGTAATACTTGATGTCACTTCTACCCAGATCTCCAGTAGTTTAAAAAATTCAAAGAGTTATCAATTACGTTCTGCAAATCTTAATGGAATACATCTTTCTATGGAGATTTTACAAGACACAAAATCACCCATAGGGGATTGAGTAACGTAGTTTTGCTGGCTTATGAATTTCCTAAGCCAGTTCTAAAGTAAGTAGTAGTATTTTAAAAAAAAAAACGGGGTTTCAAACAGCTTACTAAACAACACAGGACGACATAGACAAAAAAAGAAAACAATTTCTATGTTCTTGAGATATAAAATAAATTAAGAAAGAGTATATACATTTGAATGGGGAGAAAGATCGAATAGAGACAAGGGCATGCAAATTTAAATTCGGATCAACCCTATTAACAAATTCTGTCTTGAATTCAAGATCTTAGGTCATTAATCAGATTGTGAGTGTGACGAGTGAGATTCATATATACTTTCGGAATATGCAAATTTAACAGTATCTGCATGACTATGTCCTGCTCACAGCAGTTCTATCGTCAACATATAGAGAACAAAGTGTTAATTTAATGATAGTTACTTCTTATAGATAGTAATAAAAAAGAGTTCCAAAACCAGTTTGTTAATAAATGAAAAGAAGATAAGATATTATGAAACTGATTCCCAGAGTTTTTATTATTTCTGTGAATACGTTTTTAATAAGCTCTACCTCTCTACCGAGAGAGAATTATAACCGACAGTTTAAATGATCAATGAATATGTAACACTGTCAGAATTGTAACTATAAACAAACCATCTCTCACATGCAATATATATTGAGCTTATGTCCAAATTAATGAGCAACCAAATGAATTAAACCGCAAAGATAATGTATGTTGTGAGCTTAATTCAAATCTTATTAAGTGCTATAATTATGTATCCAAGTTATTGTGAACAGTCCCACACATGTAAGCAGCCGGAAAGATGTAAAATCTCATTGCTCTCTTCCAATCTCTCAGCGGGCTACAGAGCAGATTCCTCCATATCAATGATGAGCAGCTAGCAGAACTGTTTTTTTTTTTTTATATATAAAAACGTATATACACACACATACAAACCTAAATATGGGTATTTTGAATGTATTTTACAGCTGTATATATTCTTGTAAATACATCCAACTCTACATGAGGCCATATAAGTCTATCTTTATCTATTTGCCCTTCCTATGTAAAGTATAGCTAAATTTTAGTTAGATAAAGTGTAGGTAGACAGCACTAACACATGTAAGTATAGTCATGTATAGTTAGGTACAGTTAGGTATAGCAGCAGTAGTTTTTATGTTAACAAAGTATTGTATTAGTAAAGTATATTTAAGTTTAACAATAGCAGTTATATCACTTTTTGGTCTAATGTACACATAGTTAATGCTAAAGGGTTTTGATCTATTGCTCTAATAGTGCTTCTAAAGATTAATGAACAATCCATGTGTCTAGTCCTCTAGGGTACTTGGTGTATTTACAATTATACTGAGGCTGTCAGTATAATTGTTAGCGTAGACGTTTTGTCTTGATTTATGGTTTTATACAGTCTTGTGGGACTGCATACATTCAGACAATTAATAAGATGGTTACAGTATACCATCACCAATAAAGAAAATATCAATATCTTTCCGTTTTTCACCTCTTGTAGGATTGGGCTTGGTGACATTATCTGTTACATACTTTTTTAAGAAGTTATTTTCTGGGTTTTTTTTCAATCATTTTAAATAAATAATTTAAATCATAAGTCTCTGATGAGTATTTCCTTAATTTCCAATGCCGTATACATTTTGTGTGATGAACATATTTTCATTTCAAAACTGCTCTTTTATATACTATCAGTTACCAGTCTTTCTTTCGATACCGGTTTCTTATTTATAAGCCTATATTTAACAATCGGAAATGAAAGCCTACCCCAATAGGTATAGAAGGCACCTGCCATTAACCTTCAAAATGGGTATATTAATTTTAAATGGGAAATGTGACAATGTGACAATTCTCCCATTTTGTTCAGGCAAAACATTTAAAAACAGTATTTTAGTATCAACTATATATAGTTAATTCATTCCCTACATGTGGGGTCTATATGCAAGTAGCCAACTAGAGCAGCTTATTCATGATCTAACCAATCAAAGCATAGTCACATTGATTGGTGACTATAGCCTGTCATTTGCATTGTAGCTCCTAGTAGAGATAGTCTATGAAGGTTCTTTTCTTTATTAACCACTAGAATAATGAATGGAGAAGAAAAGAAGAAGGTAAAGAATAAGAAAGACAGAAGAAGGAAGTGAAAATGGAAAGAAGACCCTTAAGGATTTAAGCAAGCAATAACAAAAACGACAAGACAAAAGTGAAGCTTTATTTTAATTAATGGTCTTTTTAATCTGTGTCTGGTTATTTATTTTACAGTACTTTACTATGTGTCACTACAAGTCCAAGCAGGCCATGAATAACAGGACATGTAGCATATCCAGCAGTGGATCTGCTAGGAGGTGTATTGCCACATACTTAAATTCTTTTGCTGGCCAGATTGCCATAGTGAATACAGCCCTGTGATAAACAGGCTAGGGCCAATCATAATAGGATGACCCACACTGCAGGTTTCTCTGTCAGTGTAATCAGTCCAACCTGCCATGGCCTGGTCCTGGTTGCAGCTCAGTTGTTATCAGACCAAGCTATCAACGCTTGTGCTAGTTTACATTTGAGTGAAAAGGTCACACCAGAATATTTTATTTACTTAATTTTATTTGTTTCATTAAAAAATAAACAGCTATCCATGCTGAAGATCATCAGCAGCAGAACACCTCTTTGCACCAGGAGTTTAGTTCCTGTAATATAATTTTTTTCTAACAGGGATAAGTGGAGATATGGCCTTCTCAGAACAGGCCTTATCTTCATCATCATCATTTATTTATATAGCGCCACTAGTTCCGCAGCACTGTACAGAGAACTCACTTACATCAGTCCCTACCCCCATTGGAGCGTACAGTTTAAATTCACTAACACACACACAGATAGACAGACTAGGGTCAATTTGTTAACAGACAATTAACCTACCAGTATGTTTTTGGAGTGTGGGAGGAAACCGGAGCACCCGGAGGAAACACACGCAAACATGAGGAGAACATACAAACTCCTCAAAGATAAGGCCATGGTCGAGAATTGAACTCATGACCCCAGTGCTGAGAGACAGAAGTGCTAACCACTTAGCCACCGTGCTGACCTTCAAGGGACTTTATGCTTTAGTTGCACATGCATTCACCCAATCTACTCATCCCAGCATAGAAAGTCACAAGTGCAGCTTACTGAAAGTTCTCAATTACATGTTATTTTACTGGGCATTGTGGAATGTGCAAGTGCAAGTGCAATTTTTCACAAGAGAGTTCAACTTTTTTAACTCTAACTTCGGTCCAATATCTATCTTATCTGTGTGGAGTTTGTATGTTCTCCCTGTGTTTGCGTGGGTTTCCTCTGGGTGCTCTGATTTCCTCCCACACACTAAAAACATACTGGTAGGTTAATTGGCTGCTATCAAAATGGACCCTAGTCTCTCCCTCTCTGTCTGTCTGTGTCTGAGTGTGTGTCTATATTAGGGAATTTAGACTGCAAGCTCCAATGGGGCAGGGACTGATGTGAACCCTATGTTATCTTACCTTACCCGCATTCCCTTCAGTTTTCCCATATTTATACATCAAACATTGTAAAACAAACTAAGGTAAATAAAGAATTTACAAAACAAATAAAAGAAAAATTGAAAATAAAAGTAAACAGTAATGATCATGAAAATGTCCCCATTAATTACAGTTACATCTCTTTTCTCTATCTTTTATTGATAGAACATACCCCTAAGCTGTAATGGACAATATATGGTATTAGCAGACAAACTTTTTTCTGTATCTGCGCTAAAGACACATTACACTTTTAAGTACTATAGGTTAAAGTGGGCGGAGTATATCTGAAGAATAGGGTTTCAAGCAGCATTTTATTGAAAATGATCATCAGTGATTTTCTGATCAATGTTTGAAAAAATACACTATATATTTATTTTAAATACTTCATTTTAAATAATTAAATAATTGCATAAGAGCTATTCGCTGTATCTTTATTTTGCACAGTATACATATGTCCTTAGTGTGTATGTAGAAATGCAGCCGCATGAATAAAGCATGTCCCAATCTTGAAAATTTGACAGATCATCAAATGTGCAAATTTACTGGACATCTGGCAGAAAAAATATTGAAGGGAACACCAGGCTCTAATATTTTTGGTTTTTGGTTTTTAAATTAAACAAAGCTTTCCTCCTAAATAGTAAAAACAAATGTAGTTCCAGTTTTAATAATGTTTCACCAGGATCAATTAAAATAATTGTGCAAATATATTTTTAGAATAATTATTGTAACTATATATTATTTGTATTATTTAACTACTAGCATTTTATAATTCAGTAATTGGTGGCTGTGAAATGTCTAGTTTTCAGACAATTTAATTAGAACTAATTCTACATTATTCTTTCTATAACAATTATAGTTTCTTTGTACTGCAAGTGTTGGGATAATACATTCTGTTCTGATAATGCAATTAAAATGCTTAATTCTAAAAGCATATATTAATAATAAGAGCTTAAGTTTTGACCTTGAAAGCAAATGTGTTCAGCGATTTACTCTGACAACAATTACTTGATGATAAATAACATATTTCTAAGAATGACTATTAATGCAGTAAGCTTTCAGATAAGTGATAATTCACTCAAGTTTTTCCTTGCAAAAGCAAAGTATACAAAACAAAAGTCTATATAATTACAAGAAGTTGCAAAGAAAGGCAGGGCAGAGGCTACCGTTCAATATTCTAAACACAATTATAACAGATTAAGCACACAAAATCAAGACAATTTTGATAACTCTATGAGTAATTAAATCACATGTAAATTAAATCTTTATTAAAAAGGCAAAACACATGCATATTATTTATTAATGTTTAAACAAAGCTTTAAAATAAATGAAACCCTAAATACTTATTTTAAAGGGACACACACATTCAAACTGGAAAAAATGTGAGACAAACTCTTTTTTCAAACACATTTTTTTTGTATAGATGCATCTATTGTTGAGACAAGCTCTTACACTGGTGTATGCCTTTATTCTACATAGATATTCATGTACACATACTGTGCTCAAGAATTTGCCTGCTTACAGTCCTGGATAGGAATGAACATGTTGAGAAAAGTAAAAATATCAATTCAACTTCAGCCTTATATCAGTTTTGGACCACTAATTGGACCAACTACTAATTATATATATATACAAACGTTTTTAAGCTTACAATGTAGTAACAACATTACATGGAAAGTTTATGAGAAAATTATAGTGAACAAATGAGGATGTCAGTGAACGTAGAGAGTGAGGAGAACAATTATATAGTCAATGTGACCATAATGCATTTGTCCAAAGCACATTGGTCAATGTTCCATTGCTTTCCATATGGTAGACACATCTTTAAAAAACTGGGCATGAGAGGTCTAAAGATCTCCATGGAGTGGCTGTGCTTGCACCAGCAGTTTTACATTGCATTAATAACTTATATTTATGGATAACTCAGTGTGTCAAAAAGGGAAAAAAACTGAGATATTTGTAATGATAAGTTAATAATAGGGAATGGATTTTTAAATTACAAATGGATTTCTATCCATAATTGATATATGATAAGACCATCATGTATGTAAAAAGGTTCCATGCTGTGATATCGAATACTAATTGGTTCAGGAAAAATGTCTTGTTTGAGTCCCCAGGCATAAGGCACCAGTGGTACACCATTTTGATTATATTGATGCTTGGTTATGTATTGTTTGTGCATCACAACGCACTCACCGCACCCATGAATGTTACTTAAGGGATTAAAAAAGATACAAAATGACATAAAATAGAACGCTTATTTAGGGGCATATAATCTGCTTATTGGGGTAATGGCAGAATTTAAACAGATTTCAATTAGATTGATCCCAGAAAGTCTGATACCAAGAATAGTTTGTAATGGGACCACGTTAAAAACTAATTTATCATTCTGGGGTGGGGTCTGCATGGGGCTATCCCCTTACAAATTCTTTTATTAAATTGTAGATGTTTTAACAAACCATTTGAACCCAAAACCACTAGAAAAATAATTAATTTAAAGGTGAAAATATTCCTGTATATGTGGCAGTGTTGAAGAGTGACAGTTTGGAGTGGATTTATGAGATGCAGTAGGTTTAAGTATGCATAGTAACAGTATGGTAAATCTGGTATGATCAGTAAAAGTGTTCAAAAATGTAACTGAACTGATACAGAGTTAACATTAGAATGTACAGTGTCTATTGCAATTTCAATAGAGACAACAGCAAATGATAACCCAGAGTTACAGCAAAAATGACTTGAATGTATTAAATACTTGTGACAGGATGGAATGCCTATGCCACCCTGTCTGTTGTTGCTGGGAAACGGCTGGACTTACTTTGCCACCGTTCCCTTTTGTTATCCCAAATGTGCCTTCTTGCCGCAGTAGGAGGGGCTTACAATGCTACCACCACTGAACTCCTTTATGGCGCCCAGAACCACATTCCTTCTGGTTAACTGTCACTGCTAGTGTACTCCTGTGCTGGTACACTTGGGCTGGTAACTCCGGACCTCTTACTATGGATCCGGATTGCTGTGGATGGATCCTCCCTGGCCTATCTTACTGACCAGAGCTGCATGGGTAGCAGGCAGAGCGGTGGTACTGGAAAAGCTTGGGTCCAAACCTCAGACAGCCGGAGAACGAATTCGATTTTAGGGTCTAATCGGCAGGTCACAGGATTACAGCAATATTGAAGAAGTTGTCAAGCAGGTCTTTGAAGCAGAGTGATGTTTATTGCTCAAGGGTCCTGACAAGGACAGTTCCACTGATTAAAGGTATCAGTGGTCAGGTCAGATGGAACATCAGAATGATACATTACATGCTCACACAGCTCACCTTTTATACAGTTCTGACATAACTCCTAACAGAGGTAAGTCAGCCCCTTGGACCTAGCTGGCTCCAACCCGTCTAGAATATTCGCTCAGATCTCAGGATGTAATCTAATTTTGCACTTAATAATTGAACTTCCATATCAACTTGATTTCCATCAGATC
Organism: Mixophyes fleayi; assembly: GCF_038048845.1. Lineage (NCBI taxonomy): Eukaryota > Metazoa > Chordata > Amphibia > Anura > Limnodynastidae > Mixophyes > Mixophyes fleayi. The sequence continues at coordinate 53,969,142 of NC_134410.1, forward strand.
CCAGGATGTAATCTAGTTTTGTATCTAACACAATTTAACTTCCCCATCCCGTTTACCAAAACAAGGATTTACATGCATTGCAAAGCTAATGATATTTACATTTATCTGTAAAATTCTAGAAACTCTGTGATGTCCGGCATCTTTGTTTTAGACGCAGGAAATGTAGCAGCACATTTTAAATTAAACCTTCCTGTCTCCAAGTGAAACCTCACACATCAAAAGGCCTGATTAGCATTAGACCTTTTTGTTCCAACAGTTGCAGAATACACATTCCCAAAAACAGGTTTAAACTTCTAACAAGTCATTTACCCACATTACAATACACAGCAGACTTTCTAAACAAAGGCTCATTGTATCAGCTATATACATCAGAAATAAGGTGTTTCCTTTAGCAAGGGTAAACAGAAAAAACAACTTTTCTACCCTGGTTTCAGAGATAACGATTTCCTATCTCACAATATACACAATATAAAAAATAAGTGTACATGCAATTACAAAAATAAGTTCCCTGCGCTATTTGCTTTAAATGCATTTTCACCAAAAGTTATTTAATAGTGATCCAGTCACAATACTAAACATATTTTAAACAGACATTGTCTTGTTTTCAATGTGGGCGTACCTCGCATGACACCAGCCACTGTTGGTTTAGACATAAAGACGCAGGAAATGTCATAAAGAAGGACATATTGAAAGATTGTGCAGGTCAGGAAGAACCTACAATAAGGTAATTAAAGAGCAAACTCACCATGAACAAAATAAACAATATCAAATTATTTTTATGTACAGACGTTCATATTGGTTACAGAACACCATATTCTTGTGCATATATTCAGTCCAAATAAGGCAGTTCTTGCAATGAAAGTTGTCATATTACATAGATGTTATTCTTGTGAGCTTACACTTTTGAGATTGAATTTAAAGGAATGACATTTAACTGTAAATTTCTTAGATTGTCACAATTCCCTCTACAACAAGCTGATGAGCCTGTGCTAGCAGACCAAGAGGATATGTTTCACTCAATAATAGTAGAACAGCTTCCAATAACTAATGCTGTCATCAAGGGAGAGATCCAAAATGATACAATATTATCTAAAGTTTATGATATTACAGTTAAAGATCGGCCAAAACATGACAACTCATTATATCCAGGATTCTCAGAAAGAAGAAATCAACTGTCTGTATGTTAAAGAACATTAATGTGTAGACTGAGAGTATTAGCGCCTACCAAGCTTCATATAAGAATATTGAAAGAATTATGCATTGGCACAATGAAAATGAAGGCCTTAGCTAGAAGTTATGTATGGTGGCCTGGAATCAATGTTCAGTTCAAATCAAGAACTAAAGATGTGTGAAGGATACTAAAAGATTGAAAATGCATCTCCACCAGCTCCATTACACCCTTGGGAATGGCCCTCCTCTCCTTAGCAAAGTGTACATATTAATTTTGCAGGTTCATTCATGGATCACATGACTCTGATTGTGTTGGAAGCACATTCTTAGTTACCTGAAAACCACAAGCCTACATTATCTGAGATACTGTTTTGAGAATTATATTCTCTAGAAATAGGTTACTGAAATAAATCTGCAGTGATAATGGACATCAATTAATTTCAGAAGATTGAAAAGTAAAGGCATAAAACACTTCACTTCAGCAACATACCATCCTGCCACAAATGAATTCTCTTATTGTATACTCTTGAAGTTGGAAAATGCTTATATCATCATTATGTAGATCAAATCTTTAATACACAAGGGAGAGTGGTCACAAACTCATGTGTCAGAGCAGTACAAAATCAATTCAAGAGCCAAATGTAATGTTAGCTGAATAACATCAAGGGGTAAATGTAGTAACCTCCGGATTGTTGAACTCCCGCGAGTTCGCCGTCTTCAGAGCTTAAATTTAAAGCGACGCTGCCTTGTAAAGGGTAACTCCCCTTTACAAGGCAGCGCCGCTTTAAATTTAAGCGCTGAAGACGGCGAACTCACAGGAGTTCAACAATCCGGAGGTTACTACATTTACCCCCAAGTTGCTTCAGCAGAAATGTCCATTCAACAAGATGTAACTCCAGAGACATTAGTAGCTACATCAGATACCAAACAAGAATGTGAGTCTTTAATGGAACTAGAAAAAGTCCCAGAGTCTACAAAGGAAACACAATTTACAGTCCTATGCCCAATGGTTTCACATCTGTTATTCTGAAAGCCAATGGAGACCTCATCAAAGACTCAGTTTATAGTGTTTAAGTATTCATATATATTCATGTAATGAATGTATTTGTGTCTAATTATTTCATTGAATGTTAACCATATTGTATTTCTTGTCTACAGGAGGAATGTAGTATATGTTGACTACCTTATATTTCCACGATGATAGACGTTAGCAGTTTGTTCTAAAACATGTATGTATATCATGTGTCCAACTGTCATGTTTTGCATCATGCACATGAGCTCAAAAATAAATTCCGGCTGCTGTTCCTAATATATTTTAGTGATCAGCATATTTATTCAAAATTGCATACAATTTTAAATCTTGATTGGGCCTCAACCATGACACTTAGAATTTTACCATATCTCACTATATTGTTCTTTGGGTAGTTTGCAAGCACTTTGCACTGCTTTGCAGGGGGCATGTGTGTGAGGATTCAGCCAAAATGCAGTAAATGGAGGACATTTTGATTTCTTAGGATTATAGATCTAAATTATCTTATACCCTTCCTGCCTTGAAAAATATGCTTTAAACTTGGGTTAATATAAAATGTGCTGCTTGCTCAGTTTATTGAAGGAAGAGTTAGATGGACAGAGTCAGATATCAATGTGACTCTCCTGCAGTGCTATGTCAGTGGGTCAAACTTTTGACTCAATCATTATAATGTAACATGTAAAAAGTGCTCAGCATGTGCATACATACATAGCCAACATGCAGTCAGAAAAAGCAGTCAGAAAAAAAAAAGAAAAAAATATCTACACAATCAAAATTCTTCAGATGAGACTTAACAGAAAAATAGCAAACAAAATAATAATACAAGCAAGATATTTTATAGCAAAGTATTCAAATTAAAACAGTCTTTGTAAAAAATAAATAAGTTGGATGTATGAATATTTTTTATGCAGCAGTGCATTTGACACCACAATGTCAACTGGGCCTCATAACACTCAACTGTTGGAAACCCTGCTGCTTACACTGTCTAATACTCAGACTGTGGCTTCCAGCTTGATTTCATTACCAACCTCTCATAATGACACTGCCCTTGTCACGCTCATCCGCAAAAAAACTCTTTGCTACTGCGAACATGCCAATGATCTGATTGGCCACAGATTCATAATGTTCCACTTCAAATCACATGGACACATTGGTGTGCAATATCTTAGTGAAAAACAACATAAACAGTAACAAGAAATGAACACGATGCAGTATTTTTATTATTCTATTCTCTATGGGCCTGATTCATTAAGGATAGTTAAGCAAAAGTAAGTAAGGAAGGAAGGCAAAACCATGTTGCATTGTAGGGGCAGGTAAATATAAAATGTGATGGCAGATTTATATTTGGGGTAGTGAATATCCTAGATCAACTTTAAATTTCAGTGTACAAATAACCTATCAAGTATTTGTGTGCTACATGAAAAAACAGCCAGTATTTTCCTTTTCTGCCAAATAATGAACTAATTTGCACCCCTTGCATTGCAACAGTTTTGTCTAGAAAACTTTAGTTTGAAAACTTACTAAATTTTTTTTGCTTAACTTTCCTTAATGAGTCAGGCCCTATATCTCTGGCATATTGGCTCATTTATGTTTAATTAAATATAAAAGGTTTATTAAGCAATTTTTATTTGCATGTTTTCCAACTTTTGTTTGACATGTTATTAAAGAAAGGTGTTAAGATTTGCATTTTTTGTATTGGTAAGTTATATGTGAAGATAAGTGGATTTTTCACTTCAGTCCTCGTTTCGGCATGGACATATAATTTTGTTTCCTTCTCTGGCAGAATTGGGTCAAATGGAATTGATGCTATTGTCATCTCAGCTCTATTTATAGAACAAAACAGTGTGGAAAGGGCATTCCGCTAAAAGGTGAAGCAAAGAATGAACTTCTGTGAAACACTTGGATTTTGCGCACTGGAAGATGTATGGATGCAAAACAAAGAGAAGTTGTCCCACTGGAATACACTGAGGCGTTTGGCATTGTAGTCAAAATTCTGAGGGTTCAGCTGAGTACATGAATTGTGGGGGTTTGGTAATGTGCACAGTTTGTAGGCACTGCTTGGGAGCATGTAGCATGTACTGAGGTACACGGATGGATTGGCACTGGTTGGGTAGCGAGGTGGGTGCAATAAGGTACACAATTGTTTTGGCACTGGTTGGACAGCATATAGCGTGTAATGAGGTAAACAGATGTGTTGGAACTGTTTAAACAGCGTGTAGTATGCAATAAGGTACACAAATGTGTTTGCACTCTTTGAACAGCGCATAGTGTGCAATAAAGTACATTGATCTGTAGGCACTCTTTTAACAGCACAGAGCTTGCAAGAAGGTACACATATGTGTTGGCACTTGTAAGGCAGTAAAGAAATGAACACAATGGAGTATATTGGAAGGACCCTGTAGAGCAACGATAGACAGCAAGTGAAGTGGAGTATACACATATAAGTGACAATAGCTAACTGGTGGAATTGGTACAGACAGATACACTGGAATGGAGTACAAGACCCCCACTGGACTTTACCAGAGATCTCAGCAATAGAATATGGACTGCGCAGTGTGAGAACCCTGGTCACGGCCTAGTGTAGTTGGTTCCCTCCGTGTGTCACTCACCAGACTGTTAGTTCCTCTGGCTCAAGACCTGGGTCCCTCTCTGTCTTGCCGGCGCCTGTCTTGCGCCACGGCCACCCGCCATCTTGACCAGGGGTCTGCGCATGTGCAGTCCTACAGACTGTTAAAACCTTGTTCCTCTCCTCATTGGATGATTAATTACTTCTCACTATTTAAGACACCTGCTGTCCTTCTACCTTTGCCTGTTCTTGGTCCTCATTCCGCTGAGGTACCAAGGAGTTCCCTGTTCCTGTTTATGGTACCTGTTTGCTGTGGACTCTACCTGCTCCTGGACAAGTCTCCATTCCACATCAGTGGTAATACCTGCCAGCCGCAGACCGCTCCACGCTACTTTGTATTCTACCTGCTCCTGGACAAGTCTCCATTCCATAACAGTGGTAATACCTGCCAGCCGCAGATTGCTCCACGCTACTTTGTATTCTACCTGCTCCTGGACAAGTCAGTGGTAATACCTGCCAGTCACAGACCGCTTCACGCTACTTCGTATCTTACCTGCACCTGGACAAGTCTTCACTCCATGTCAGTGGTAATACCTGCCAGTCGCAGACCGCTCCACGCTACCTTGTATTCTACCTGCTCCTGGACAAGTCGCCATTCCACATCAGTGGTAATACCTGCCAGTCGCAGACCGCTTCACGCTACTTCGTATCTTACCTGCACCTGGACAAGTCTTCACTCCACGTCAGTGGCAATACCTGTCAGCCGCAGACCGCTTCACGCTACTTCGTATCTTACCTGCACCTGGACAAGTCTTCTCTCCATGCCAGTGGTAATACCTGCCAGCCGCAGACCGCTCCATGTTACTTTGTATCTTACCTGCACCTGGACAAGTCTTCATTCCACGCCAGTGGTAATATCTGCCAGCCTACTCTAAAGCTACATTGTATGTTTCCTATTACCGGGACTAAGTTTTACTGTACAGCTGTAGTGATAGCTGCGAGTCGCTGACTCTTCCACTACATTGTATTATTGGCTGTCCGTATAGACTTTTCTTCAGTTGTCAAGCATCTGCCTGTTTTAAGTTACCTGCGTGCTAGGCACTTCGGAACTCTCTCCTCCCATTATTGCTGGTCATCATTGTTTCTACTACTCAGAGACTATATATATATATATATATATATATATATATATATATATATATATATATATTTCTTCTGGCATTCCCTCTTCTATTCAGTTAAAGCAGATCCGTGTTTTCATTGTGTATAGCTGTATCCGCATATTCACCATACTCCCCAGAGGGCCGCGACCTGCACAGTGGAAGCCGCTAAAGCCCATTCTTCCTTGTGGGAGTTCCTGGAGAAGACCAGCCACTGTGTTAGACTCCGCGCCTCCGGTGGGTAAAGCTACATCTGGTGAATTCTGGGTCAAAAATCCTACTGCCCGTGACACAGTGAAAGCAGAAGCAGACTACTTAGCTGGTATAAGTACTCTGCCGAAAACCCCACAGATGGAAATGCAGGCGTGAAGACAACACTTCCTAGTGGGTTCTTTAAAATCACCTAAGCAGATTGTTGGAACCAAAAAGCAATTTATTCTGTAGATGGCAATACAAGCATGTGGATATACAATCACCTGACAGATGCGATTCTTTGTAGGTCTAGCATACACATGTGAAGGAAGCGCAGTTCCTAGTCACTAATCCACTTACACAGCTTACACATGTGACGAAAGCGCAGTTACTAGTCACTAATCAACGAACACAGTATACACATCTGACTGAAAGGCAGTTCCTAAACACTCAAAATCACAGGTTATATTGCTTTCAATATTCCCACAGTGGTGGGGCTAGTGGTGGGAGGCTTAGGGACAGTAAAGTCAGTTTGTGATAGGTGGGAAATTAATCATTCTTAACCCTGAGTGTCCCCTGTGGAGAAGGTGCCTAGAGTCTATTGCAGGGTACTAGAATACAATAACTTTGTTGGCTAATCTTGAAAAGCTTGATACAACTTTAAAACACATTTACAGTATTAAAACATATTGAAGCATTGGATAACGTGGGCACTAGAAGCACCCAACAGTCCTGTACTTAGAGGCACCATTTAATTAAAGTCCAATGGTAATGGAGAAGTAGGACTAGGACTATAAAAGTCCATTAACCTGATCCTTGGTTTCCTCACAGCAGATATGGCTGTGCAGCTGTTGATGAGATTGGACACAGGAGTTGAAGAAACACGAATAAATACTATACTACCTAATATAGTCCTGGAAAGGGAGTATTAATGTTGGATACATTTGATGCGCAGGGACTTGAGGAATGTACTGAGCAGATTTTTATAGTTTCTGATTGATTATTGATTCCCTGCATCAGTACTGGAGGTTAGATGTAACACCTGAGAGAGGTGTTATGTCGTCTGTAGCCTAAGGCTGAGCCCAGATGGGTTCTGCTAAGGATTCAAATTCCGAGATGACCCGTTTAGTAGCCGGGGTCTGTTCCATGTCTGAGCCTTCATCATGGGCCCCGTGTGGAGATGAAGGGGAAGGAACAGATGTTAAACATTTGTCCTGGTGCTGAAAGTTGTGGGTGATCTCAGTGTTGGCTAGCTTCCTCTGGTGGGAGGAAGCTTTCTGCATCTTATTAACAACATGGATGTGGTAGATAGTATTGGAGACTGTGAAAGAACTTACTGTTAGGACATGGCTCTGGAGAGACAGGGTTTGACTGGTATCACATTAGGCTGACCTGAAAAACCATCCGCACGAGGGTCAACTCCAAAGCAAGCTAGAGTAATGAAATCGAATAGAGTGAGAGGAGATTGAGTGCACCTCTCAGATGAGGAGCACTGTGGCAGTTGGGTGCAAAAGGAAAGAGCACGGTGCCATTGAGGGTTGGCTGTGGGAATCTCTGTAGTAGAGTGAAAGTAGGCATCTGTATAGCCCAAAATAGCAATCAGTGGTGGGTTGACACACCAGAAAGAGCATCTGAGGCACTGACTGGTTTTGCAAGCTGATATAGGTGTCGTTCACCGGGAAATGGGCAGCATCAGTAGTGGAATGGGTAAGATCCCTCATAAAGTGGTGGCAGTGTGTTTGTTTTTTCCTGGCAAGTGCGGTTGTGGTCAAGCAAGGACAGCATCTCAGTTGTGCACCAACTCCCTCTTTATCCCACCACTGGCTTCCCACTAACTGATCTATATTTTACTGGGTGGACAATGTTTTTATTTGTTGCAGATTATTATTAAGTGTCATAATGGTAAATGGCCACTAGGTGCCAGTAGGGCTGCAATTGGTAAGGACAGTTGGCAACCAGGTTGGTACAACTAAACTGTTCAGGCAAAGTAGAGGTGTTACAATAATAGGGGCTTGCCTGTATGAATTAACAGGTGCACAAGAGGCTGAATGGTGAACCTAGGTGCAGGTGCACATACCTCTCAGGTGACAGCTCACTTTGAGGTACAGCAGCGGAGTCGCGTTGTGCTCCAGGAGGCTGTGCTTCTGGAGCAGTGGAAACACTGTGAGAGTGTGCACTCCTGTTTTATGCAGTCTCCAGTGTGTTGCCATCAGCTGGTGTGAGGGGGTCCTCTGTTAAGCGGAGGGCACCTGCCTCCTTGTTATCACAGGAAGGGAGGATCCAGCAGGTGAGATTGTACTGGGGGAGAAGGGATACGTGCAAATCGGATGTGCGCCAGGAAGTCACTGCACCCACGATGGTGCTTCCTGAGGTCAAGGTCTATGATTGAGGACGGCTCCAGCTCAGCAGTTGTGGGCACCTGAGGTCCTGTGTATGGGAGCCAGGCTGCAAGAATGCGGCTGCAGGGTCAACAGGTTGAAGGTGAGTGACGTTGTGTCCTGGGAGCAGGACAGATGGAGCCTGCAGGAGTCCAAAGAGGGGAGTGCAGCATAGGCCCCAGATGACATTAGGGCAGCTGCACCGTCGACTTCCTTCTCGGTTCCCTTAATATCACCCTGGAGGGGTGTAGCAGGTGGTAGTGTAAGGTAGTGGCCAGGTCCAGCTGGTTAATCTCAGTGTTTTTGCGTTTTAAGCTCCGTGGAACAGGGAGCTAGCAGCCAGCACAGCCTTCCTTGGTGCCACCCAAACCACGCCCTCTGGTCATTATGGTTATGGAGAGCCCGTAGTAGATGCAGGAGCAGAGTGACTGGTTGATTTTATTTAAAACCCTTTGCTAGGTTGTCATGGATGTACTCTGGCATTACCTCAGTCTCTGACAATGAGTGTAAGTATACCCTACCTGGAGTTGGGAACTTCCCTGGAACCAGTTCAATCCCGCAGTCATCCTCTTGGTGGGGTAATATATGCTCTGCTCTCAGTTTGTTGAAGATGTCAAAGAATTAAGAGTAGTGGGAGGGTAGGGTGGTGTTGGAGGTAGGCCAATCATGTCTAAGATTGCTGGTACTGACAACTTAATTGTAAATTATGAGCATTATATCTCTACATCACAAAATTTGAATCAAAACAAAATGACTCTCTATTTACATGTTACTATCTGAAATACCCACTGTTGCCTGGGTTTAAATTATCAACTTATTAAGTTATCAATGCGTTGGATGTAACTGTCAACCTTTTAAAAATAATTAGCAACTTAGCAACTTTCCAAAACATCCATGAGGTTGCTGCCCGATGTTTTTGTTTTTACATTGAAAGTCATTCAAATCCATCTAATGGAAGGCCCAAAACAGGCTCCCTGGGTACTGCCCAGCCTACACCAATGGTCGGTCTGACCGGGACCTCAACCCTCCAGTATGTCTTCTGAGATCCAATGTTACCAGTCTGTCAAGTTTTCATTCAAATCCATCCAGTGGAAGGGTCAGAACTGGCTCTCTCAGAGTCAAAGTTCTGCCCAATGTACACCAACGGGAGGTCCGACCGAGACACTAACCCCCATAAAACCTGGCCAGGATCCAACTGGACAACCTCGCATTGGTTTCATCCCAGTCAGTGCAGGTGTGCCCGAATGCAGGCTCAGAACTGCCTAGCCGAGTCAACGCAGTCAAGCAGGGTCAACCGACGTTGCGCGAGTCCAATTTATAACGTGTAGCAATTTTTTTATATCTTAGCAAATTATTTGGTAAATAGAAAATAAGATTTGTTGCGTTGTTGTTATGTCATGTTGTTGCAAGTTTTCCTTCCAGCAGTCAAAATATTGTTTACAATGAAAAGTAAAATACTTTTGATAATGGCATCCAAAAGAAATTGACACAATCACTTCAATATATAGAGAATACAACGGTCAAGCAGATGAAACAAGGAGGTTGCAAACACTCAC